>NC_080702.1:42290401-42596777 GCF_030445035.2 Dasypus novemcinctus | reverse complement strand
AAAGAAGAAAGAGCAAAAATTGAAGAGCTAACTGCACATTTGAAGGAATTATAAAAACAACAACAAAGTAACCCAACAGGAAGAAAAAGGAAGGAAATAACAAAGATAAGAGCAGAAATAAATGAAAAAGAAAATAAGAAAGCACTTGAAAAGATAAACAAGACCAAGAGCTGGTTTTTTGAGAAGATCAACAAAATTGACAAACCTTTAGCGAGACTAACAAAGAAAAAAAGAGAGAAGATGCAAATACACAAAATAAGAAATGAGGAAGGCAATATCACCACTGACCCCACAGAAATAAAGACTATCATAAGAGGATATTTTGAAAAACTATATTCCAACAAAAATGACAATCTAGAGGAAATGGACAAATTCCTAGAAACACATAAGCAGCCCATATTGACAAAAGAAAAATTGATGATCTTACCAAACCAATCACAAGCAGAGAGATAGAATCAGTTATTAAAAATCTACCAACTAAGAAGAGCCCAGGGCCAGATGGCTTCACAGGTGAATTCTCCAAAACATTCCGGAAAGAACTGACACCAATCCTGCTGAAACTATTCCCAAAAATTGAAACAGAAAGAACATTGCCCAACTCCTTCGATGATGCCAACATTACCCTAGTACCAAAGCCAAACAAAGACATCACAAGAAAGGAAAATTACAGACCAATTTCTCTAATGAACCTAGATGCAAAAAACTTAACAAAATACTTGCTAATCGTATTCAACAACACATTAAACGAATTATACACCACGAACAAGTGGGATTCACCCCATGTATGCAAGGATGGTTCAACATAAGAAAATCAATCAACGTAATACACCATATAAACAGATTGAAGGAAAAAAATCACATGATTATATCTATAGATGCAGAAAAAGCATTTGACAAAATACAGCACCCTTTCTTGATAAAAACACTCCAAAAGATTGGAATATAAGGAAATTTTTTGAACATGATAAAGAGTATATACGAAAAACCTAAAGCCAACATTGTTTACAATGGAGAAATCCTAGACTCCTTCCCTCTAAACTCAGGAACAAGACAAGGATGCCCACTGTCTCTGCTCCTATTTAACATTGTCTTAGAAGTACTTGCTTGAGCACTGAGGCAAGAACCAGAAATAAAAGGCATTCAAATTGGAAAGGAGAAGTCAAAATTTCATTATTTGCAGATGACATGATCCTATACATAGAAAACCCTGAGAAATCTACAACAAAGATTCTAGAGCTCATAAATGAGTTTAGTAAAGTCACAGGTTATAAGATCAATGCGCAAAAATCAGTAGCATTTCTGTACACCAATAATGAGCAAGATCAGGAGGAAATCAAGAAACAAATACCATTCACAATAGTAAATAAAAAAATCAAATACTTAGGAATAGATTTAACTAAAGAGGTAAAGAACTTATACACCGAGAACTATACAAGACTGTTCAAGGAAATCAAAGAAGACCTAAATAAATGGAAGATTATTCCTTGTTCATGGGTAGGAAGACTGAACATTATTAAGATGTCTATCCTACCAAAACTGATCTACACATTCAATGCAATCCCAATAAAAATAAACACAGCCTTCTTTAAGGAACTAGAAAAACTAACTATGAAATTTATTTGGAAAGGAAAGAGACCCCGAATAGCCAAAGACATACTGAAAAAGAAAAACGGAATTGGAGGAATCACACTACCTGACTTCAAAACATACTACAAAGCTATGGTGGTGAAAACAGCATGGTATTGGCATAAGGAGAGACACACAGACCAATGGAATTGAATTGAAAGCTCTGATATAGAACCTCACATATACAGCCACATAATATTCGATAATGCCACCAAACCCTCTCAACTGGGAGAGAGTGGCCTACTCAACAAATGGTGTCTGGAGAACTGGATAGCCATATGTAGAAGAATGAAAGAGGATTACCATCTCACACCTTATACAAAAATCAACTCAAGATGGATCAAAGACCTAAATATAAGAGCCAAGACCATAAAAACCTTAGAAAGCAGTGTAGGGAAACACCTACAGGACCTTGTAATAGGAAATGGATTTATGAATATCTCACCAAAAGCACGAGCAGCAAAAGAACAAATAGATAAATGGGACTTCCTCAAAATTAAAGCCTTCTGCACCTCAAAGGAGTTTGTCAAGAAAGTAAAAAGGGAGCCCACACAGTGGGAGAAAATATTTGGCAACCATATATCTGATAAGAAACTTATAACTTGCATATATAAAGAATTCCTATATCTTGAAAATAAAAAGATAACCCATTTAAAAAATGGGAAAAAGACTTAAACAGACACGTCTCCAAAGAAGAAATACAAATGGCAAAAAAGCACATGAAAAAATGTTCCAAATCTCTAGGTATCAGGGAAATACAAATCAAAACCACAATGAGATACCATCTTACACCCATAAGATTGGCAGCTATGAAAAAAACAGAAGAATACAAGTGCTGGAGAGGATGTGAAGAAAGTGGAACACTCATCCACTGCTGGTGGGAATGCAGAAGGATCCAACCATTCTGGAGGACAGTATGGCGGTTTCTCAAAAAACTAGCCATAGATTTGATATACGACCCAGCAATACCACTGCTGGGTATATACCCAGCAGAACTGAAAACAAGGCCACAAACCGATATATGTACACCAATGTTCATAGCAGCACTGTTCACTATCGCCAAAAGTTGGAATCAACCCAAATGCCCATCAACAGATGAGTGGATCAATAAAATGTGGTATATACACACAATGGAATACTACTCGGCTGTAAGAACAAACACACTACAAACACATGTGATAACATGGATGAATCTTGAGAACCTTATATTGAGTGAAGCAACCCAGACATTGAAGGACAAATACTAAATAACCTCAATGATATGAAATAACCAAGCTGCCCTAGATAGCAAGAGACTGAACGATAGGCTTACAAGAAATCGGAGGGTGGAGGAAGGATGTGAGCCGATGTCTGCAGGGGTGGAATTTAAGACGAGATGGTGGTAAGTATCAACACAAAGAAGAGATAAAAGGGGGGCAAGGGGTTGCCTCTGGTTGGGGCTTTGCGGGTTTGAGGGTGGCTGGGGAGGGGCGGATGGGTAACATTGCCCAAAAGTGGGGGGAGGGAAGGGTACCATACGAACACAGGAGAGGGTCAGGTGTTGGGGGAGAGTAAAATGCCAAGAAAATCATATCAAATTATAATAAATAGGGTTACCTGTTTAGAACGCTCGGAGTGGAGGGTCTGATGCAGGACGGGCTCCTGGGCAATGTCTAAATGCTCATTCTGCCAGAGTGGGTTACACCATGGGGTAGAAACCCAAGTAGTGAGAGTGGGGGTGGACCCACATCCTGGGGAGGACTAATGCCATCAAATAGAGGGAACTGTATCCCTCGAGAGAAAGGGTGGCTCCCAGGGCATTGGGGCAGTTGAGCAAGTTAGGCCCTGAACTCTATTCCATCTATCTGGAAGTGGCTCCTTGGGAAACGGAGGTTGGCTGTCACTGTGGGCACCAAGGTGGAAGGGAAAATGGACGTTAAATGTGTGGAACCAAGGTAAATGGGGGGTAAGAGAGGAGTTTCATGAGAGTACACAAGGATGGATATAAAACATGTAATATTACACCATAACATATAGGAGATGACAGATTGATAATGTAATCCATAATGTGAAACATAGGATAACTAAGAATGTAAAAAACTGTGTATCCTAAAGTATGCACCACAATGTAAGCACAGATGTCACCTTGTTAGAAAGCTATTGTCTTAGACACTGTACATCACGTTAAGTAAATATGATGTGAATAGGGTATAAGGGTATCGCTGTGGAAGGGAAAAGGTTTTGGGGTGGATGTGTGGGAGTGCTGTATATTGCATACATGAATTGCTGTGGTCTAGGGCTCCTGTGAAGAGAAGCTCAATAATTAGGGGGAAAAAGAAAAAAGAAAAAGATAGGATGTAGAATTTTTTCCAAGTCAACACGTATTCTTTATCTAACCTTTAAACCCATCGCTATATGCCATTCCCTAGTAAGGAACCGTGACATTATATTGGGCTTCAAATTTCAGGGACTTCTGGATCACAGAGTGTTTCAACAATGGCAATGGAGGGATACTGGTATAGGATACCATTGACAGGTGATATATGGCTGACAGGGAGCTGTACAGAACATATGTCCAGGGTGCATGGTAATGTTTGGATATACTCATAGTGGCAACAATTAAAAACCACAGCAGGGGGGGTACTGGGTTCCTGGCCAGTGGTGCTCTGTCGTGGTCCCTAGGGGAGCAGCGATAGTCTCCCAGGTGCAGCGGCGGGGACCGGGAGGGAGTGAGGGTTCAACAGTGAGCCCCTGACGCTAATGACTATGCTTGTGAGCTGATAAGCCTAAAATAAGAACAAGGCCTAGAGCAGCATTGTGCCTGGGAATTTCCTCCTGTCAGCCTTCATGTTACTCAAATGTGGCCAGTCTGCAAGCCAAACTCAGCATGTAAATGCAATGCCTTCCCCCCAGCGTGGGACATGACACCCGGGGATGAGCCTCCCTGGCACCGAGGGACCACTATCAACTACCAACTGATGATGCAACTGGAAAATGACCTTATATGGAAGGTTCAATGCAGATCAGCAGAATATCCCTGTCTACATAAAATAACATGACTTTAAAATGCTATTTGACCTAATGTAAGGGGGAAATGGAAAGGCAAAATGAGTTTATATGGCTACGAGTCTCTAAAAAAGAGTCTGGAGGCTGGCAGAAGGATTGCCCTTATGCACAACTGAGCAGAGTCAGAGAGACAGATAAAGCAGATACAACCCCCAGGTATTGGTTCCTTTGAGGGCTAAAGAGACCCATGGGAGTTATGGTCATGGCCGATGGGGTTAACTACCAGGTCAGACGGCCCCTCTTTGGAAATGGTGTTTATGTGTGATGAATTTGGACTCAGATGGGATCTCTCTTCATAAGACTTTCATGCTAATGTGCTAGAGGTGCAGTTAGTGTTGGGGTTTAAGATATATTTAGGGGATCTGAATCTCTGGACTGACAATGTGATAGTCAGGTCCTGAGCCTCAACAGACTCCAGCACCTACAATCTGATTTATTGGACTCACCACACTCAGCTAAGATGGAGTTGAAGAAGGACAACCACCACACCATGGATCCTAGAGTGATTACAACTGAAAGTGGGAGGATTGCATCCAGCATCCCTGTGGAATCTGAGCCTCCTCTTGACATAGAGGTGCAATGGACACAACCAATCCAATGTCCACATAGAAAAGGTGGCATTGGATTGGGAAAAGTGGACATGGTGGCTGATGGTTATGGGGAATGGCAGGAAGAGATGAGAGGTGGAGGCGTCTTTGGGACATGGAGCTGCCCTGGATGGTGCTTCAGGGGCAATCACCAGACATTCTAAATCCTCACAGGGCCCACTGGATGGAATGGGGGAGACTATGGGCCGTGATGTGGACCATTGACCATGAGGTGCAGAGGTGCCCAAAGATGTACTTACCAAATGCAAAGGATGTGTCATGATGATGGGAACGAGTGTTGCTGGGGGGTGGAGAGGTGGGGTGGGGGGGTGGGGTTGAATGGGACCTCATATATATATTTTTAATGTAATATTATTACAAAGTGAATTAAAAAATAATTAATATAAAAAATTAAGTATTTGTATATACATATTTTAATTTTTAAACAATTGCTTCTTTAATTATGTATTTTCATATTTTTATAAATTTATATTTTCTATGTTGCTTTTATTTTATTTTATTTTTTTTAAGATTTATTTATTTATTTATTTCTCTCTCTGCCTCCCCACCCCTGCCCTGGTTATCTGTTCTCTGTGTTTGCTGCCTCTTTTGTTGTCAGTGACACGGGAATCTTTGTCTCTTTTTGTTGCATCATCATTTTGTGTCAGCTCTCTGTGTGTTCTGCATTATTCTTGGGCAGGCTGCACTCTCTTTTGTGCTGGGCAGCTCTCCTTAAGGGGTGCACTCCTTGTGTGTGGGGCTCCCTTATGCGGGGGACACCCCTGCGTGGCAGGGCACTCCTTGTGCACATCAGCACTGTGCATGGGCCAGCTCCACACGGGTCAAGGAGGCGGGGGGTTTGAACCGTGGTCCTCACATGTGGTAGACGGACGCCCTAACCACTGGGCCAAGTCCACCGCCCTATGTTGCTTTTAGAAATTACTTTTGGATATTCTATTCATCTATTTTTATTTTGGTTGCTTTGAACCACGTATATTTAACCTGATTTCATTTTTTCTGATATTTTTTATTTAATAACTTTTCATTTTAATTTTGTTATTTATATTAATGCACATTTTTCATATACCTTAGTAAAAACACAAAGCGACAAAATGAAGGTGAACCTTTGCTCATTTGGACTTTAAAATATCCTGGATAAATCAGGGTACATGTAAAGCGTGTGTGCTTGACACATTGACCTGAGAGATACATCTTGTGAAGGATGTTAATCGCTTTAAGGGTAAATATTTTTGTAGCATATGCAGGATTTTACAGGAAAAGTACCATGAAATACTTGGGCAAGGGACAGAATCAGGGCTGTAGTGTATCTGTTTAATTTTTCGTGAAAAAGTTCAAAACCCAGTTCTCTAGAACAAGAAAGAGAAGGACACCATGTGAGAAAAGTAAGACAGGGACTTGCTTGTATTATTACTAGACCAGACAAAGCCTGTGTATTCTATTAAACATGAGACAGACACAGGAATAGCAGGTAGATGAGGGTGTGATGTGGGGACCACGACAGGCAGGGGAGGCAGGGAGAAGTCCTGCTGCATCTGTGGCACTTCAATCTGGAAGAGTCACTGCATATTCTCTCTCCATTGCTGCTCTTTGTTGTCTTTCCATTCATAGAAACGTTTTGAATAGCAGGGAATGGTGTTATCTTTAATCTTTCCTTGCTATTAGTGAAATGGCCTCCAAACTTCTGACAATTTCTTAGCATCAAAAATAAATTTAGAGGGGGCAAGATGGCGGCTGGGTGAACATCCCTGTTAGAGTCTTCTGCAGGGAATCGGCTGGGAGGCGTTGGAGACTCTTTGGGACCGGATTGTTTCGGGATTTTTGCTGGTCCGGAGGTGTCTGGACATCGATTTGGAGGGAAGGTAACAGAGAGGATTCGTCTGTGAAATATACACGGAGATCCCAGCTACCTGTAGAGGATTCCCTTCTTGGGTAGGCGGAGACGAGGCATCTAGCCCCGCTCGGTGGGGCTGAGCCAGGCCGAGCCGGGCCGCGGTAGCGTTTGGAGCCGGGCGGGGCCAGTGCAGGCCCCGGCTGCGGGCCGTGGTAGCGCTTGGAGCCGGGCGGGGCCGGTGCAGGCCCCGGCTGCGGGCCGCGGTAGCGCTTGGAGCCGGGCGGGCCCGGGTCAGGCCGCGGCGGGTACGGAGCCGGGCAGGGCCGGTCCAGGCCGCGGTGGCGGAAGGTGGACGCCGGAGCCGGCTGGGCCGCTGTAGCGAGCGGAGCTGGGCGGAGCCAGGCCAGGCCAAGGCGGCGTGAGGAGCCGGGCAGAGCCGGTCCAAGCCTCCGTTTTTTTTTTTTTTTTTTTTGAGCATCTGCAGTACTGGGGAGTTCGTGGGCCCTGGGCGGCCTATTGGGGGTTTGTGGGAAGGGAGGTGCTTGCAGACCCATTTGGGCAGACAGACGGGGGGATTTTAGGGCAAAGCAGGGGGAAGTTGTTGTTTTAGATAGTGTTGCAATTGTGACACGTGTGTACCTGTATCTCTCTTCTCCCTATCCGTTCCCCACCGTTTGCCCATCCTCTTTTTCTTTCTTCCTTTCTTCTTGCCTTTCGTTTTTCTTTATTATAATTAGTTTGTTTTTTTTTTTTTTCGGTTTTCTCTTTCCCTCTTGTCCCTCATCTTCCACTTATTTTTACTTTAACTCAAGTATACAATAGGTGCTACAGGGAACACCTCACATTTGCTGGGTTTTCCCATCCTCCACTGCCTCATTTCTGTGTGAACTGATTTAGGCTACCTACACTATCCCCCTTCCCCTGCATCTTGATATCCACTATCATCTACTGTCTCTCCTATATTCCACCCCCCACCTCCCGTTCTTTGATCCACAAAGTGTCTAACTCTTAATTTCTAATACCTTTGTTCTGTTTTCTGTCTATTATCCACTCTTGAAACTATTACCTTTCTTTTCTTTTTCCCTCTCTCATGAAAACAATAGCTGTGTAGTTCATACCATATTCCTCCCAAATTCAGTCATCAACTTCATAAAAGGTACTCTACCTACAGCTATAACTCTATACAATCTACATGAATCTAACCTCCATCCTTCCAGATCTCATATTCCTGCTTTATTAACATACATCACCAATACAACTTTACACTTTTCCCTTGCTTACACAATTGCCTTTCCCCAACACTAATACTTTCCTATAAAGTGAACTTAACCAACAACAAGTAACTAGAATAAGAAGAAAAAAGTGACAAAGAGAAGATATAACACCTGTGCAAAAATAACAACTAATTAACCTCCAAGAGCAGACAAAGAAGCTAAGGAACTGATTAAATTCGTCAAAATAAAGAGATGACCAGAAAGCAACAAAAATCTACGAACCAAACCAATAATCAGGAAAACATGGCTGAATCCAATCAACAAACCAATAATCACGAAGGGGAGCAAAACTTGGCACAAGCAATGAAAGATCTCAGAACATTTATCACCGACAAATTTGATGCAGTAATGAAAGAGGTTGACAACATGAAGACATCACTTGGAGGGGAAATTGCAGACATACGCAAAAACATAACAGATATGATGGGAATGAACACCACAGTTCAAGAAATCAAAAATACACTTGCAGCAAATATCAGCAGACTAGAAGAGACAGAGCAGAGAATTAGTGATGTGGAAGACAGTACATCAGAAATCAAACAGATAGTAGAAGGGGTCAATAAGAAGATAGAAAAAATCCAATTAGGATTTAGGGACCTGAATGACAATGCAAAACGCTCAAACATACGTATTATAGGCATTCCAGAAGGTGAAGAGAAGGGAAAGGGGTCAGAAAGAGTGTTGCAGGAAATAATGGCTGAAAACTTCCCAAATCTACTGAAAGAGACAGATGTACATATCCAAGAAGCACAGCGCACTCCACAAGTCATAAACCCCAACAGGCCCACCCCAAGACATATACTTGTCAAATTATCCAATGCTCAAGACAAAGAGAAAATCCTAAAAGCAGCAAGAGAAAAGAAAACCATCACATACAAGGGAAGCTCAATTAGATTAAGTGCTGATTTCTCTTCTGAAACCATGGAGGCAAGAAGACAGTGGTATGATATAGTCAAGGTACTAAAGGAAAAAAATTTCCAACCAAGAATACTCTATCCAGCTAAACTAGCATTCAAACATGATGGAGAGTTCAAAATATTCGCAGACAAACAGAAACTGAAAGAGTATACCAACAAGAAACCTCCCCTTCAAGAAATTCTAAAGGGAGTTCTGCAGGAAGAAAGGAAAAAACAGGAAAGGCAAAGTTGGAGGAGAGTATAAGAACAACAACAACAACAAAAAAGACAAAAAAAATATACAAACAAAATATGACAAACACAAATCCAATCAAAATATGGCTAACACAAATAATTCCTTGATAGTAATAACACTGAATGTCAATGGATTAAACTCACCTATCAAAAGATTCAGACTGGGACACTGGATAAGGAAATATGACCCATCCATATGCTGTCTACAAGAGACACATCTTAGACCCAGAGACGCATGGAGGTTGAAAGTGAAAGGCTGGAAAACAATCATACAAGCTAACAATAACCAAAAAAAGGCAGGAGTAGCTATATTAATATCAGACAAAATAGACTTTAAATGTGAAACAATTGTGAGAGACAAAGGAGGATACTACATTTTAGTCAAAGGGAAAATCTGTCAAGAAGATCGAACAATCATAAATATCTATGCCCCTAACAAGGGTGCCTCTAAATACGTCAGGCAAACGCTGGAAAAACTAAGTGAAAGAATAGATACATCTACAATTATAGTGGGGGATTTTAATACACCACTATCAACTCTGGACAGAACATCTCAAAAGAGAATCACCAAAGAAACAAAACATCTGAATAGTATATTAGAGGAGCTCGATCTAATAGACATATATAGATCGCTACACCCAAACACAGCAGGATATACATTTTTCTCAAGCGCACATGGATCATTCTCCAAGATAGATCATATACTAGGCCACAAAGAAAGGCTGAACGAATTCAGAAAGATTGAAATCATACAAAACATTATCTCTGACCACAGTGGAGTCAAGCTGGAGATTTGCAAGGGAAAGAAGCCCAGATTTCACACCACGATTTGGAAATTAAACAACACACTCTTAGAAAAACAGTGGGTCAAAGAGGAAATCTCAAAAGAAATCAATGACGACCTTGAAACAAATGATAATGATAACACAACATACCAAAATTTATGGGATGCAGCAAAAGCAGTACTGAGAGGGAAGTTTATAGCCATAAATTCATATATCAAAAAAGAAGAAAGAGCAAAAATTGAAGAACTAACTGCACATTTGAAGGAATTAGAAAAACAACAACAAAGTAACCCAACAGGAAGAAGAAGGAAGGAAATAACAAAGATAAGAGCAGAACTAAATGAAATAGAAAATAAGAAAGCACTTGAACAGATAAACAAGACCAAGAGCTGGTTTTTTGAGAAGATTGACAAAATTGACAAACCTTTAGCAACACTAACAAAGAAAAAAAGAGAGAAGATGCAAATACACAAAATAAGAAATGAGAAAGGCGATATCACCACTGACCCCACAGAAATAAAGACTATCATAAGAGGATATTTTGAAAAACTATATTCCAACAAAAATGACAATCTAGAGGAAATGGACAAATTCCTAGAAACACATAAACAGCCCATATTGACAAAAGAAGAAATTGATGATCTTAACAAACCAATCACAAGCAGAGAGATAGAATCAGTTATTAAAAATCTCCCAACTAAGAAGAGCCCAGGGCCAGATGGCTTCACAGGTGAATTCTATAAAACATTCCGGAAAGAACTGACACCAATCCTGCTGAAACTATTCCAAATCATCGAAACAGAAAGAACATTACCCAACTCCTTCTATGATGCCAACATTACCCTAGTACCAAAGCCAAACAAAGACATCACAAGAAAGGAAAATTACAGACCAATTTCTCTAATGAACCTAGACGCAAAAATACTTAACAAAATACTTGCTAATCGTATTCAACAACACATTAAACGAATTATACACCACGACCAAGTGGGATTCATCCCAGGTATGCAAGGATGGTTCAATATAAGAAAATCAATCAACGTAATACACCATATAAACAGATTGAAGGAAAAAAATCACATGATTATATCTATTGATGCAGAAAAAGCATTTGACAAAATACAGCACCCTTTCTTGATAAAAACACTCCAAATGATTGGAATACAAGGAAATTTTTTGAACATGATAAAGAGTATATATGAAAAACCTAAAGCCAATATTGTTTACAATGGAGAAATCCTAGACTCCTTCCCTCTAAACTCAGGAACAAGACAAGGATGCCCACTGTTGCCGCTCCTATTTAACATTGTCTTAGAAGTACTTGCTCGAGCACTGAGGCAAGAACCAGAAATAAAAGGCATTCAAATTGGAAAGGAAGAAGTCAAAATTTCATTAATTGCAAATGACATGATCCTATACATAGAAAACCCTGAGAGATCTACAACGAAGATTCTAGAACTCATAAATGAGTTTAGTAAAGTCGCAGGTTATAAGATCAATGCGCAAAAATCAGTAGCATTTCTGTACACCAATAATGAGCAAGATCAGGAGGAAATCAAGAAACAAATACCATTCACAATAGTAAATAAAAAAATCAAATACTTAGGAATAAATTTAACTAAAGAGGTAAAGAACTTATACACTGAGAACTATACAAGATTGTTCAAGGAAATCAAAGAAGACCTAAATAGATGGAAGACTATTCCTTGTTCATGGATAGGAAGACTGAACATTATTAAGATGTCTATCCTACCAAAATTGATCTACACATTCAATGCAATCCCAATAAAAATCAATGCAGCCTTCTTTAAGGAACTAGAAAAACTAACTATGAAATTTATTTGGAAAGGAAAGAGACCCCGAATAGCCAAAGACATACTGAAAAAGAAAAACGAAATTGGAGGAATCACACTACCTGACTTCAAAACATACTATAAAGCTACGGTGGTGAAAACAGCATGGTATTGGCATAAGGATAGACATATAGACCAATGGAATCGAATTGAAAGCTCTGATATAGAACCTCACATATACAACCACATAATATTCGATAAAGCCACCAAACCCTCTCAACTGGGAGAGAGTGGCCTATTCAACAAATGGTGTCTGGAGAACTGGATAGCCATATGTAGAAGAATGAAAGAGGATTACCATCTCACACCTTATACAAGATCAACTCAAGATGGATCAAAAACCTAAATATAAGAGCCAAGACCATAAAAACCTTAGAAAGCAGTGTAGGGAAACATCTACAGGAACTTGTAATAGGTAATGGATTTATGAATATCACACCAAAAGCACGAGCAGCAAAAGAACTAATAGATAAATGGGACTTCCTCAAAATTAAAGCCTTCTGCACCTCAAAGGAGTTTGTCAAGAAAGTAAAAAGGGAGCCCACACAGTGGGAGAAAATATTTGGCAATCATATATCTGATAAGAAACTTATAACTTGCATATATAAAGAACTCCTACATCTTGAAAATAAAAAGATAAACAATCCATTTAAAAAATGGGAAAAAGACTTAAACAGACACTTCTCCGAAGAAGAAATACAAATGGCAAGAAAGCACATGAAAAAATGTTCCAAATCTCTAGCTATCAGGGAAATGCAAATCAAAACCACAATGAGATACCATCTTACACCCATAAGATTGGCAGCTATGAAAAAAACAGAAGAATACAAGTGCTGGAGAGGATGTGAAGGAAGGGGAACACTCATCCACTGCTGGTGGGAATGCAGAAGGATCCAACCATTCTGGAGAACAGTATGGCGGTTTCTCAAAAAACTAGCCATAGATTTGCCATATGACCCAGCAATACCACTGCTGGGAATATACCCAGCAGAACTGAAAACAAGAACACAAACCAATATATGTACACCAATGTTCATAGCAGCATTGTTCACTATTGCCAAAAGTTGGAATCAACCCAAATGCCCATCAACAGACGAGTGGATCAATAAAATGTGGTATATACACACAATGGAATACTACTCGGCTGTAAGAACAAACACACTACAAACACATGTGATAACATGGATGAATCTTGAGAACCTTATGTTGAGTGAAGCAACCCAGACATTGAAGGACAAATACTACATGACCTCAATGATATGAAATAAACAAGCTGCCCTAGATAGCAAGAGACTGAACGATAGGCTTGCAGGAAATCGGAGGGTGGAGGAAGGATATGAGCTGATGTCTGCAGGGGTGGAATTTAAGACGAGATGGTGGTAAGTATGAACACAAAGAAGAGATAAAAGGGGGGCAAGGGGTTGCCTTTGCTTGGGGCTTTGCGGGTTTGAGGGTGGCTGGGGAGGGACGGGTGGGTAACGTTGCCCAAAAGTGGGGGGAGGGAGGGGTAGCATACGAACCAGGAGAGGGTCAGGTGTTGGTGGAGAGTAAAATGCCGAGAAAATCATATCAAAATATAATAAAGAGGGTTACCTGTTTAGAATGCTCGGAGGGGAGGGTCTGATGCAGGACGGGCTCCTGGGGAATGTCTAAATGCTCATTCTGCCAGAGTGGGTGACACCATGGGGTAGAAACCCAAGTAGTGAGAGTGGGGGTGGACCCACATCCTGGGGAGGACTAATGCCATCCAATAGAGGGAACTGTATCCCTCGAGAGAAAGGGTGGCTCCCAGGGCATTGGGGCAGTTGAGCAAGTTAGGCCCTGAACACTATTCCATCTATCTCTGGAAGTGGCTCCTCAGGAAACGGAGGTTGGCTATCACTGAGGGCACCAAGATGGAAGGGAAAATGGACGTTAAATGTGTGGAACCAAAGTAAATGGGGGGTAAGAGAGGAGTTTCTTGAGAGTACACAAGGATGGATATAAAACATGTAATATTACACCATAACATATAGGAGATGACAGACTGATAATGTAAACCATAATGTAAAACATAGGATAACTAAAAATGTAAAGAACTGTGTATCCTAAAGTATGCACCATAATGTAAACACAGATGTCACCTTGTTAGAAAGCTAATGTCTCAGACTCTGTACATCACTTTAAGTAAATATGATATGAATAGGGCGTAAGAGTATCACTATGGAAGGGAAAAGGTTTTCTGGTGGATGTGTGGGAGTGCTGTATATTATATATATACATTGCTGTGGTCTAGGACTCCTGTGAAGAAAAGCTGAATAATTAGGGGGGGGGGGGAAAAATAGGATGTGGAATTTTTTCAAGTCAACATTCTTTATCTAAGTTCTTTATCTAACTTTATCCAAGTTCTTTATCTATCCTTTAAACTCATCGCTATATGCCATTCCCTAGTAAGGGACCATGACATTATATTGGGCTTCAAATTTTGGGGAGTTCTGGATCACAGAGTGTTTCAACAATGGCAATGGAGGGATACTGGTATGGGATACCAGTGACAGGTGATATATGACTGACAGGGAGCTGTACAGAACATATGTCCAGGGTGCATGGTAATGTTTGGATATACTCATAGTGGCAACAATTAAAAACCACAGTAGGGGGGGGTACTGGGTTCCTGGCCAGTGGTGCTCTGTCGTGGTCCCTAGGGGAGCAGCGACAGTCTCCCAGATACAGCGGTGGGGACCGGGAGGGAGTGAGGGTTCAACAGTGAGCCCCTGATACTAATGACTATGCTTGTGAGCTGATAAACCCAAAATAATAACAAGGCCTAGAGCAACTTTGTGCCTGGGAATTTCCTTCTGTCAGCCTTCATGTTACTCAAATGTGGCCAGTCTCGAAGCCAAACTCAGCATGTAAATGCAATGCCTTCCCCCCAGCGTGGGACATGACACCCGGGGATGAGCCTCCCTGGCAACGAGGGACCACTATCAACTACCAACTGATGATGCAACTGGAAAATGACCTTATACGGAAGGTTCAATGCGGATCAGCAGAATATCCATGTCTACATAAAATACCATGACTTTAAAATGCTGTTTGACCTAAAGTAAGGGGGAAATGGAAAGGAGAAATGAGTTTATATGGCTACGAGTTTCTAAAAAAGAGTCTGGAGGCTGGCAGAAGGTTTGCCCTCATGCACAACTGAGCAGAGTCAGAGAGACAGATAAAGCAGATACAACCCCCAGATATTGGTTCCTTTGAGGGCTAAAGAGACCCATGGGAGTTATGGTCATGGCCGATGGGGTTAACTACCAGGGCAGATGGCCCCTCTTTGGAAATGGTGTTTATGTGTGATGAATCTGGACTCAGATGGGATCTCCCTTCATAAGACTTTCATGCTAATGTGCTGGAGGTGCAGTTAATGTTGGGGTTTAAGATATATTTAGGGGATTTGAATCTCTGGACTGACAATGTGATAGCCAGATCCTGAGCCTCAACAGACTCCAGCACCTACAATCTGATTTATTGGACTTACCACACTCAGCTAAGATGGAGGTGAAGAAGGACAACCACCACACCATGGAGCCTAGAGTGATTACAACTGAAAATGGGAGGATTGCATCCAGCATCCAGGTGGAATCTGAGCCTCCTCTTGACATAAAGGTGCAATGGACACAACCAATCCAGTGTCCACATAGAAGAGGTGGCATTGATTTGGGAAAAGTGGACATAATGGACAAAGGGTATGGGGAAAGGCAGGAAGAGATGAGAGGTGGAGGCGTCTTCGGGACATGGAGCTGCCCTGGATGGTGCTTCAGAGGTAATCACCGGACATTGTAAATCCTCACAGGGCCTACATGATGGAATAGAGGAGAGTATGGGCCATGATGTGAACCAATGTATATGAGGAGCAGAGGTGCCCAAAGATGTACTTACCAAATCCAATGGATGTGTCATGATGATGGGAACGAGTGTTGTTGGGGGGGGGAGAGGGGGGGTGGGGGGGTGGGGTTGAATGGGACCTCACATATATATTTTTAATGTAATATTATTACAAAGTCAATAAAAAATAAAAAAATTAAAAAAAAAATAAATTTAACCTGGTGATGCCCAGTACATACGCAGATACACATGGACAGAGAGATTCATGAATGGGTTTGTATTTACTTATACTGTTTGAGGCAATCTGCTACTTACGGTGTCTTATTTACTCTCTTCTGTAATTCTAAAAAAATGTAGTCTGATCCTACATATAGGTTCTCATTACCAATTTTGGAAAGTGTATCTGTACCATGTCTTCACACCTGTTTAATATTTCCCTGCTTCTTCTCTTTCTTCATTTCCAATAACTGTGAAACTACTTCTGTCTTTCATTCACACAGTATGTATTTGTTCATTTTCTTTTATAAACCAGGCACCAACTGATCTGGGTTGCCAGAATAAAATGTATGTAAAAACATTCGTACATCCCACAGGGCACTTAATCTAGCAGGGAGAAAAGACCTGGTGTTTGATAAAAGTAAAATAAAGGAACAGTTTCCACCACACAATTAGGAGTGCACAATGATGTCATATTAATAATGAGATGTTAAAGATCAGTTTCAGAAAGGTGATGACTCCAGGCTAACCTGAATGAGTGCCGAGGTTTCCAGAAAGAAAGGGACTGAAAAAATTCTAAATGGAACTGTCAAAGAGGCTTATACAAAGGAAAGGCTCTATATAAATCCTCATAGTATGGAATCTCTGGACATCTGCTGAAAGTGCCAATTAGTTTCAAGATTTTGGTGATCATTGTCCCTGAGGACAGCTCACAGGGTGAGATGACAGTATAAGATTGGCCAGGGAGGGCTAAGGTTGCATTGTAAGAGTGGAGTGTGACCTCATTGTCCAGTTGAAAATCACAGGCATTTTTAAGTTGTGGAGTTTGAAAATAACTGTTGTCATGTAGAAAGTTCCCTCTGGGACAATGGGAATATCAGCAAAAGCAGGATTTCTTAACCTTTTTTGTTCAATGGACCCCTTTGCCAGTCAGGTAATAAACAGACTCTTTACTAAGTCCACACTATACTGTGTTTTATTTAAAAAATATGTCACACCTACACCAATATGTTCCCAGAAGAATAAAGTTTTTTTTTGAATTTTGATTCCAGCACACCGACTCCTGGTAAAGAACCCCTGAGCAAGAGGGTTTCTCAGTTTGCAATTGCTGGGAGATATGATAAGGAAATGATATAGGAACATGTAATTGGAGACAGGAAGGGGCAGAAAGAATGAGAAATTTGAAGTCTAAGAAAAAACAGCCTCATCTCATTGCCAGTGAAAGTCATTAATTTACTTACAGGAATGAACAATGGCATGTTTTTACATGTATTATTTAAGTCTGTCTGGATGGTAGAAGCCATAATACCTACTAAGCTGGGGAAAGTATAAATAATTAAAATGTTGTGCTTCTTATCACAGGCCATCATATAACATGTGGTTATCAGAGATTCAAAACAAGGTTTATCTGATTACATTATTTTTACTCTTAATATTACTTAAAAACTCTTATAAAAAATCCCATCATTGGTGGTATGTATATTTTTTTCATGTGGGTGAAATGTTACTGTTTTACCTTTTCTCATTTCACTCTTGTTTTGTGCAATCAGTATGGTCCTGATAGTATAAAAAGGTATCAGTGCTTTTGGACTTTGATTTTTTATTAGTCTTTCTGGGCATCCAGAGAACAGAACGTGGGTTGGAATACACCGAAACCAAGTAAGGTTTTCTTCATCACAGTCTCTGAAGTGACAGCTGAGCTTAATTTTTTTGACCCCATGTCCATTTAATTGCTTTCTGTAACCCTCTGATTATTGATGAGATCTTATTTTTTTTTAACACCCACCAGAAAACGACCACAACAAAATGAAGCCCCTTGTTTATATATCCGTGGGAGGTATGGCAGTTGGAATTCCTGGGTACCATTGATAACAGTTTTGGGAAAAGATAATCTGATACTGTCAGCTTGCATTATAATCACCCCTGACCAAATCATGAGGCTGACATTGAGAACACATAACAACTCGCCCCAGGGGGCCATTGTGTGCTTTTTCACCCTTGTCTCAGTGTTTGTTTGCATTTACATGATTTATTAATAAGCCTAGAAAATAAATAAATGATCACATAAATTCTTGTGGGAATGTTCTCTAATACAGGCTCTAGATGCAAAACTATAGATGGAAATAGGAATGGCTATTTGTGGGATAGCTTTGCAACCTATTCAAAAAGCGAAGGAGATGCAACATGTACATAAATGACTCCCTGAGTTATGATTTTCTCAGCATCAGCCAGGCCAACCCATCCTTCATCATGCCATCATTTCTGCCCCTCTTTCTCTTCCTCATTCTGCTGCCACATGTTCTTACTTGCTGGCCTTGAAACCTGAAACAGGCCTGTCTGTAGTGCCTTCACCTCATCATTCCTCTTTCTGACCACACACCTCCCCTGGTTTCCTTTTGGTTCCAACTTTCTTTCCCTTGAGGTCTTTTTCAAATTTCATATTATCTGTTCATATCATTTGAATACCCAATAAGACATAAAATTTCATATTGACTCACTCCTTTCACTTCATTTTTTCTTCTAGCAGTTGGCACCATCTATCCTATAATTATTTATATGCTTACATTCTTATTCATGAATAAATTGCAGGCATTCTTGTTTCCACTTTGTGCCCATTGCGTAGAAAGAGTCTGGCAATAGTTTTCACTCAGTATAAATTTCTCAAATGAATGTATTTATCTTAAAAACCTTAGAAAACATGATTCTTAGAGGAATATTCTGAAAGTGGGGCCAGAATTACTAATCATTGATGGTCATAGATTTCATGTAAAGAAGAATAGTTCAATAAACAAAATATGAAAAATGCTTTCTTGAATGCAAAATTTTAAATGACCGATTGTTTGGAAAGTAGTCATGTTATTTTTTCTAATTTTTTGTAGCAACATCACCTGTATGGAATCAGGAAATAATACACAAATTTTAGAATTTCTTCTTCTGGGATTTTCAGAGAATCCAGAAATGCAGCCCTTCATTTTTGGTCTGTTCCTGTCCATGTACCTGGTCACCTGCACTGGGAACCTGCTCATCATCCTGGCCACCATCACTGACTCCCACCTCCACACTCCCATGTACTTCTTCCTCTCCAACCTGTCACTTTGTGACATTTGTTCCACCTCCACCCCTGTCCCAAAGATGCTGGTGAATATACAGTCAGACAGCAGAGTCATAACCTATGCAGGTTGCCTCACCCAGATGAACTTTTTTGTCCTCTTTGTAGCATTGGACAACTTCCTCCTGGCTGTGATGGCCTATGACCGCTTTGTGGCCATCAGTCACCCCCTGCACTACATGGTTATTATGAACCCCCGGCTCTGTGTCCTGCTGGTTTTCGGAACTTGGAGCATGAGTACCCTGAATTCCTTTCTACAAACCATAATGGTGGTACAACTGTCCTTTTGTTCACGCTCAGATATTCCCCACTTTTTCTGTGAACTTAATCAAATGGTCCAACTTTCTTGTTCTGACACTTTTGTCAATGACATAGTGCTGTATTGCACAGCTGGGGTGTTGGCTGGTGGTCCCCTTACTGGGATCCTTTTCTCCTAATCCAAGATTGTTTCCCCCATCCTTGCAATCTCATCAGCTCGGGGAAAATATAAAGCACTTTCCACCTGTGCATCTCACCTCTCAGTGGTCTCCTTATTTTATTGTACAAGCCTAGTTGTGTACCTTAGTCCTGAGCTTCACATGGAACATACTCAAGTGCAGCAGCCTCGGTGATGTACACTGTGGTCACTCCCATGTTGAACCCTTTCATCTACAGTCTCAGGAATAAAGATATAAAGGAGGCTCTGAAGAGATTCTTAGGAAGGGGAGTCATTAAAGTGTCACTGGTCCTAGAAAGAAAGTAGTGCATGTGATTAAAGGACTCAAAGGACTAGGGATCAAAGCTTCAATTGTTTAAATAATTTGTGGTACGTGACTTTACCTTTTGATCAGGTATATCCTTAAATAAAATAAAATAAAACTTGAAATCACATATTGTATTACCATAAAAAGTATTGTTCTCATGATTTTCATCCATATATTGAATTAAGAAATCTTGGTGTATGTATGTATGCCATTATGGGATGCAGGACTGAATTTCGTGGTTTATATCATGCCAATAGATAATAAATAGGAATTTTACCATTCGTCTAAACACTATATGCCTTTTTAATATTATCATCAGAAATGTTGGACTGCTCATGTGTTTTTAAGAAAAAAAACATGAAACATGCATGTGCTTTTTGTATCCCCCAATTTTTAAAGCCCATATATGTTCACAACTCTCTTCAATCCTCATGAACAAAGTTGGACTTACAGAAATACTTGAAATAATGCTAAAAATACTTTCATGAGTGTTATGATTCAGGGACATGAGTTATTCCTACAAAAACATGCATTTCCTTCCATTAACTTCTGTTTTCCTGCAAAGAATGCTCAATAGTAGTCACTTTTTAATACACTTATCTGAAATAAATTTGAATAACAGAATGATCTTGAATGCTTTATTCAAGTATCTGAGGGAATGCCATATAAAAGCAACCAGTATTCTCAATGTCTTCAGTTCTTTTCACATGGCGAATTGCTTTAGGAATGCAACAAAATAAGCTGTCTCAAAAGTAAATGGCTTATGACAATGGTTTATTACTGCAGCCAAGTCTGTGGTATGGAGACATCTGTATGTCTTCAATGCTACTCATTGCATTGTAACCAATTGTGTGTCAACTATGGAGGCTCTGCTGGTTTGGGTTGGTCTCCCACACATATTGGGGATTAGGTGGCTACAATCTTGTCTATAGAACTCCTCACTGAGAAAATGGTGATTTCTACACATGTCCTCTCATTCTACAACAGGTGAGCCTGGAGGTCTTCACAAGGCTGAGATCAGCAGAATCATGCTGAGACCTCTTGAAGCAAACTTTTATTTCCACTGTAAACTCTTGGCCAAAGCAATAGAAAAACTTTAAGTTCAGCCCAGAATCAAAGACGGATAAGTAGATCCCACCTCTTTTAGTGGAAATTGCATCATCAAGTTGAAAATGCATGGATTCAGAAATATGTGTAAAATGGGGCCAAGTGGGGAGGGACAAGGAAGTATAGGTATAATACGGGGGCTTTTTTTTTTGGACATTGGAATTGTTCTGCATATCAGTGAAATGATGGATACAGACTTTTATATTTTGTCACAATCTACAAAATTGCATGCGACAGAAGTAAACTATAATGTAAATAATAGCCCACAGTTATTAGCAATACTCAATATGTGTTCATTAGTTGTAACAAATGTACTGCACTCATGAAAGATGTAATTCAATTACATTTTATTCAACCCTTAAAAACCTAAAATTTAAACTATAATGTCTTCCATCCTTGCCCTCAGCAGATTTGTTAATTTTTTGGAGAAGAGAGTGAAAGTCAAACTATAAATTTCATAAGCTGCTGTAGAATTTCTACTCCAGACTACCATGCCTTCCCCAAAGATAAATGTTCCCTCCCTGCCCCTTATCTATTGGTTAGCAATTTTATACTAAGAAGTAATAAACACTTTTTCTTATCTATAACCTCCTTAAGAGCAGGGACCGCTTGCCTGACTCATTAATTAATGGAACTGGAAAATTTTGCTTCACAGATGGAATCTTGATGACTCAGAGGCAGCCAGGAAGTGCTGTGGGCAGGAACGAGGGAAGGTCAGGTTTTATTTCAAATTACTCCAGAAACACAGAGATGGGCAAGTATGGACAAGGCAGCCAAATAGAATATTCTGCAATGAGTAACTATGGAAAGTCCCTTGGGTTGACTCCTGTCTATTCTGTCAACCACATGCTGCCTTCACTTGACATGTTTCATTTCAATTTCTGTGTGTTTTCTATTTCCACAGCTGGGACTTTCCTTCTGTAGATCAGATCTTGTCTTTGTTTTGCCATTCTCACCCCATGCCTTTTTATTTTTTCTTCACTATTCTTCAAAATGTACACCCAACCCAGTTATACAGCAACTGATGAATAAATTTTAAAATGTGTTATATGTATATGATGGAATATTACTGACCTGTAAAAATGAATGAAGTTCTGATACTTTCTTTAAAATGGATGAACTATGAATATGACATGTTGAGAATATCATCAGATTAAAAGACTAGGGAACATGGATAAGCAAATTTATAGAGAAATAGAGTCAAATAGTGTTTAACAGTGGCCAGGCATGAGGGAAAAGAACAAAGTCTCTGAAGTTTTGAAAATTTTTATATAAAGCAGGGTTTAACCAGGCATCTTGAAGAAAACTTGGGGTTGGGGATCCATGGAAAGATTTGAGAGTTCCATGAGCTTGAATTGAAAATTAAAAAACAAACAAACATTGTGCTGGGGACTTTTGGTGCAGGTGTGATATATTTATTAAATAATACACAGTATAATATGAACTTAGTATGGTTTTATTTTAATGTAACATGTTCTGAGTGCAGTGGATAACTATCTGGAGAAACTTTGGCTAGGATGGTGGAAATGGTTTTATGACATTGTGGAAAAACTCAAATTTCTGAAAGTTTGCTAAAAATGACTAAACAAATGTTGAACTGTATTAGGTTATCAGGCATTAAAGTATGGGAAAGTTGCAAAATCCAATTTTGAATAATGCTAAAATTGACTAATAATTTAAAGACATGCCAGTGTTCAGTGTCATAAAACTATCTGGAACTATATTCTGAGAAGATGTCTGTGGTATCCACATAACTGGCAAAGGGGTCTGTGGAACAAAAAATACTAAGAACAACTGATGTAAAGGAGCACGGTGATTGCAACACAATTTAGTGGATGGAATTATTACTAAGGAAGAGTAAACTTGAAAGTGGTAGAAACATGAAAGTCTGAGTTGTATTTATGTTATTAGCATAAAAATTTAAAACATATAGCTATAGATATATACACAGATCTTTCGAGGGAAGTAACCCTTAGGGAATTCCTGAAAGATGTCATTAGAGTAGGTTGGCAGGGCTTATTTCTCTTGCAAAAACAGTGGGGGAAGGGAATAAGCGATTCCAAGGAGCTTCTAGCTGCTACAGGGATCTGCAGATCAGGAGATGTGCCATGCTCATTGTCCAAGAGGTGCAGGGACAGAAAGATGAAGCAATGTAATAGAAAACTAGTTGTAGCTCACCCCCAGGGCAGGAATGGTGCTCTTCCCCTACCCTTGATGTGGACATCTTGGGAAAGACCCATTGCTGAGGCAACAAACTGAGAGGGGAGAGGATGTTTTCTTCCCAGGGAAGAGGCAGGGTGTGGTGCAAGGCTGAGTGTAGTTTCTTTTCAGTAAGCTTAGACAGCATGGGTGGGCTTTGAACCATGGCACAAAAACAGCACAGAAATAGCAGTCAGAGGAGGTTATAATATTAAACTCCTTGGAATTGTTTCTACTTTGCTGTCTCAGGTATCCTGCTGAGGCGTGCATAAGTGTGACCACTCTGATGACCACCAGACTCTTTTTTTAAAGACCCTTAGCCATATAATTTCATTTGTCTTTACCATTTCAACCTTATATTCAAGGTCTTTTTCTAGTTGCATCACCAGTTAGTGATTGGTCATAATTCCTTGGCACAAAGAAGTCTCATCCTCGGGAGGCAAGTCCCACACTGGGGGGAAGGTAATACATTTACATGCTGAGTTTGGCTTGGAGAGTGGACACATTTGAGCAACATGGAGGCTTTCAGGAGATAACTCTTAGGAACCCTGCAGATCTAGGCATAGATGAAATTTCAGGCACACAGGCTCAAAAGCATAGTCATCATTGGGCTCATCATTGGACCATCCTTCTTCCCTGGTGCTTGAGGGTTATGAAGACAAACAGTTTCTATGGTCATGGCAGTTGGCTTTGGAGTTCAGCGCCTTGTCAGTGGGTCTTACTTTGGAATTTGTGTTCCCGAGTGTGATGAAGGTGGACTCAGGTGTGACCTTTGTACACATGTCTCTTTTGTCACATTTACTGAATCTGTGGTTGATGCTGGAGATGGTATATACCCAGGAGACTTAAATCTCTGGGCTGGCCATGTGACAGATGGGCCCTGAGCTTCAGCAGAGTTGCAAATCCTACTCTCCAGTTCATTGGACTTACCCAGGTCAGCTAATAGGGAGGTGAATATGGTCAACCACCTCATCAGAGAACCAAGAGGGCCTACAACTCCAAGCAGGAGAATCACATCCATCAACCATGTGGGATCTAAGCCCACTCTCAAAATAGAGGTGGAGTGGACCTCACCATCAAAAGGTCCACAGGACGGAGGAACCAGATATGCATTAGAGTGGACTTACTGGTATTCTACTATAGAACTATTATGATTAGTAATGGAATAAACTGTAGCATTGATTGTGATTGTGACCACGCAGTTGCTGAGGGCAGGGAGAGGGAGGAAGAGATGTGATGTGGGGTCATTTTCAGGACTTGGAATTTTACTAAATGCTATTGCAGGAACAGAGGCTGGACATTATATATCCTGCCATAACCCACTGAATGTACTGGTGGAGAGTATAAACTAAAATCCATGTAGTGCAGCATTGCTCCAAAATGTATTCACCAAATGCAATGGATGTGTCATGATGATGGGGGAGAGTGTTGCTGTCGGGGGAGTGGTGGGGTGAGGGCGGTGGGGCTGAATGGGGACCTCATATTTTTTGAATGTAATATTTTTTAAAAAATGAATAAATATATATATATAAATAAAAAAAAGAAAATAGCATGCTACTGACATAAAGATACACATATGGACAAATGGAATTGAATTGAGAGTGCAGAAATAGACCTTCACATCCATGGTTAACTGATTTTTGGCATGTCTGTCAAACCCACCCAGCCAAGTTAGAATAATCTCTTCAACAAATGGTGGTAGGAGAACTGTATATCCAAAATAAAGAGAACTCCTATTTGATATCTTAGACAAAAGTTAACACCAAATGGGTCAATTACCTAAAGATCAAATTTGGAACCATAAATTCCAAGAAGAAACCGGAGGGAAACATCCTGAAGATCTTGTGTAAGTGGTGAATACTTAAAGTTTACATGCAAAAGATAAAAAAATGAAAGAAAAAGAATAGATAATGGGACCAGTTCAAAATTATACACTTTGCACTGTGAAGGACTTTGAAAGAGGGTGACAAGGCAGTGAGCTCAATGGAAAAAAATATTTGGAAACCAGATATCATATAAGCATTTTCATATGCACAATATATAAATAGATCATAAACTGAAGAATAAAAAGTCAGGCAACCCATTTAAAAATTTTGTAAAAAATATAAATGACATTTTTCTAAAGAGGAAATAAAACAGCAAAAAGCACAAGAAAAAATGTTTACCATCATTAGCTATTAGAGAAATGTAGATCAAAACTACATGAAATATCATTTCACACCTTACTATGTGCCCTTTATTAAAAAACAAACAAACAAAGAAAAAACCATAGAACTTCAACTGCTGGTGAGGATGTGGAGAAATGGGAACTCTCTTTCACTGTGGTAGGACTGTAGAATGGTGCAACTTCTGGGGAGAATGAACAGTTCTTCAGGAAGCTATACATAGAAATGCCAAATAATCTGACAATCCCACTCAAAGAATATATTCAGAAGAACCTAAAGCAAGAATGCAAATGGTTATTTGCACACCTCAGTTCATTGCAGCATTATTCAATTATTCACAATTGCTAAACAATAGGAACAACTCAAGTGTCCATCAACCCATGAATGGATAAAGAAAATGTGGTGTATATTGCTGCATACAATGAAATACTATCCAACTTTAAAATGAAATGTACTAGGAATGCATGTGACAATATGGACTAACATTGAGGACATTATGTTGAATGAAACCAGCCAAATAAAAAAGAACAAATATTGACTGGCCCCACTAATATGAACTACATATGAGGAGTAAACTCATGGAGGTACAGTCTAGAGTATAGTTTAGCTGGAGTTAGAATGAAGTTTGGGAGGCTGATGCTTAATTGATTAATGTATATAGGATTTTAGTAAGGTTGATTTTAATGTGTGGAGGTAGATAGAGTCAATGATAACATATTATAGTGAGTATAACTAAAATTGCTAATTTATAAATATGATTGGTGCAAAAAGGGTAGTGTAGGAACATGCATGTCAATTGAAAGAAAGTCAGAGAATAATCTAGGGACTATAAAAGAATGAACTTGGTGGTGGTGGATGAGGTTTTCATTAATAGAATAAAAAAAAGGATGCTCTATGAACAAGAATAAGTATATGTCACTATTACAAGTGTTAAGAATTTGGTGGTACATGGGGAAATACAACTAAAACAACTTACAAACTACAGTTAACAGTAATATTTTGATTTTTTGCATCAGTGGCAAAGAGGGTACTTTATCAATTCTAAGGGACAACAATATGAGTTATATGAGGTTAGGCAATTTTTCCTTCGGAACTAATGAAAATGTTCTAAAACTTACAGAATAGTGATAGTATAACTCTTTGATGAAACTGAGAGTCACTGAGCGTACATGTTGGGTGTATTGTAAAAGTTATGGACTGCGTGACACAGTTAACCTTGTCGTGGAAGATGAACTGTAGTTAACGAAAAATTATGGGAGTGCTCTGTCATGAAGTATAATAAATTTAAAATACTAATGTATACTATTAATACTATGGTGGTTTAAGGGGAAAATACACCAAATATAAGCTTTGGACTATAGTTAGGAGTAACATTTTGATGAAGATATTTCATCACTTGTAATAAATGTTCCAAAACAATATGAGGCGTTAATAGTGGAATCCTACACATGATATATATATATATTATATTCTTTTTCTTTCTGATTTCATTAGTGTTTTAATGAATAGAAATCATAATAGACCTATTAATTAAAGTGTGCACAATCCAAGAATATGAGGATGAAATTAAATGAGACATTTCCTATAAAATGGTGTGAACAGGCCATGAAGCATAAAGATCTAAATATGTTTCTTTTTTAGATAGATTTTATATTTCTTTTTAAAAGTTGCATACATCACACAAAATGTTACAATAAAAATATAGGAGATTCCAAATATATACCACTCCCCACAACCCCCACTTTTCCCACATCCACAACATTTTCCATTAATGTGATAAGTTCATTGCATTAGATGAATACATTTTGGAACACTGCTATACAGCATGAATTATAATTTACTTTGTAGTTTACACTCTCTACCAGTCCATTCAGTGGGTTATGGCAGGATACGTAACGTCTTGCATCTGTCCCTGCAATATCATTCAGGACAACTCCAAATCCTGAAAATGCCCATATCACACCTCCTTTCCCCACTCCTTGCCTTCAGGAACACCTGTGGCCATAGTCTCCACATCAATGACATAATTTCTTCCATTGCTAAAGTTGTAATAATTCTATAGTAATGTAACAGTAAGTCCACAATAAACCATATTTTATTCCTCCATCCTGTAAACCCTGGGTTAGGAATGCCTACTCCACCTCTAAATTGAGAGGGGGCTTTGACCCCAAATGGCTGGTGGATGGGCCTCTCATGCCCACAGCTGTAGACTCTTTCAGTTCTATGGTGTGGTGATTGTCCATCCTCACCTCCCTTTCAGCTGACCTGGGTAAATGCAACAAACTGGAGAGTAGGAGTTGCACCTTTGCTGAGGCTGAGGGCCCAGATTGCACATGGACAGCCCAAACACTCAAGTCTTCTGGGTATACATCAACCCCAGCACCAACTACAGGTTCAATAAAAAGGCAGAAGGGGAATGTGTAGAGAAGACACAACTGAGTCCAACTCCATCATATTCAGGAGCACAAATTCCAAAGAAGAGCCCACTGTCAAGGCACTGAACTCCAGAGCCAACTGCCATGACTGTAGGACCTGAGTGTCTCTGTAATCCTCAGAATCACCACTACCTGGGGTTGTATCTATTTTGGCCATCCCTGGAATCCTACTGAGATGTGCATAAGCATTACCTCTCTGATGACTTCTTTTTTTTTTTTTATTGACTTTGTAATAATATTACATCAAAAATATATATATTTGAGGTCCCATTCAACCCCGCTCCCCCACCCCCCCCTCTCCCCCCCCAACAACACTCATTCCCATCATCATGACACATCCATTGGATTTGGTAAGTACATCTTTGGGCACCTCTGCACCTCATAGTCAATGGTCCACATCATGGCCCATACTCTCCTCCATTCCATCCAGTGGGCCCTGTGAGGATTTACAATGTCCGGTGATTGCCTCTGAAGCACCATCCAGGGCAGCTCCATGTCCCAAAGACACCTCCACCTCTCATCTCTTCCTGCCTTTCCCCATACCCATCGTCCACCATGTCCACTTTTCTCAATCCAATACCACCTCTTCTATGTGGACATTGGATTGGTTGTGTCCATTGCACCTCTATGTCAAGAGGAGGCTCAAATTCCACATGGATGCTGGATGCAATCCTCCCATTTTCAGTTGTAATCACTCTAGGCTCCATGGTGTGGTGATTGTCCTTCTTCAACTCCATCTTAGCTGAGTGTGGTAAGTCCAATAAATCAGATTGTAGGTGCTGGAGTCTGTTGAGGCTCAGGACCTGGCTATCACATTTGTCAGTCCAGAGATTCAAATCCCCTAAATATATCTTAAATCCCAACGTTAACTGCACCTCCAGCACATTAGCATGAAAGTCTTATGAAGGGAGATCCCATCTGAGTCCAGATTCATCACACATAAACACCATTTCCAAAGAGGGGCCATCTGCCCTGGTAGTTAACCCCATCGGCCATGGCCATAACTCTCATGGGTCTCTTTAGCCTTCAAAGGAACCAATATCTGGGGGTTGTATCTGCTTTATCTGTCTCTCTGACTCTGCTCAGTTGTGCATGAGGGCAATCCTTCTGCCAGCCTCCAGACTCTTTTTTAGAAACTCGTAGCCATATAAACTCATTTCTCCTTTCCATTTCCCCCTTACTTTAGGTCACACAGCATTTTAAAGTCATGTTATTTTATGTAGACATGGATATTCTGCTGATCCGCATTGAACCTTCCGTATAAGGTCCTTTTCCAGTAGCATCATCAGTTGGTATTTGATAGTGGTCCCTCGTTGCCAGGGAGGCTCGTCCCCGGGTGTCATGTCCCACGCTGGAGGGAAGGCATTGCATTTACATGCTGAGTTTGGCTTCGAGACTGGACACATTTGAGTAACATGAAGGCTGACAGGAGGAAATTCCCAGGCACAATGTTGCTCTAGGCCTTGTTCGTATTTTAGGTTTATCAGCTCACAAGCATAGTCATTAGCATCAGGGGCTCACTGTTGAACCCTCACTCCCTCCAGGTCCCCGCCGCTGTACCTGGAAGACTGTCGCTGCTCCCCTAGGGACCGCGGCAGAGCACCACTGGCCAGGAACCCAGTACCCCTCCTGCTGTGGTTTTTAATTGTTGCCACTATGAGTATATCCAATCATTACCATGCCCCCTGGACATATGTTCTGTACAGCTCCCTGTCAGCCATATATCACCTGTCATTGGTATCCCATACCAGTATCCCTCCATTGCCATTGTTGAAACACTCTGTGGTCCAGAACTCCCCGAAATTTGAAGCCCAATATAATGTCATGGTCCCTTACTAGGGAATCGTATATAGCGATGGATTTAAAGGATGGATAAAGAACTTGGATAAAGTTAGATAAAGAACTTAGATAAAGAATGTCGACTTGAAAAAATTCCACATCCTATCCTTTCCCCCCCCCCCTAATTAATCAGCATTTCTTCACAGGAGTCCTAGACCACAGCAATGCATATATATAATATACAGCACTCCCATACATCCACCACAAAACCTTTTTCCTTCCACAGCGATACTCTTACACCCTTTTCACATCATATTTACTTAAGGTGATGTACAGAGTCTGAGATATTAGCTTTCTAACAAGGTAATATCTGTGCTTACATTATGGTGCATACTTTAGGATACACAGTTCTTTACATTTTTAGTTCTCCTATGTTTTACATTATGGTTTACATTATCAGTCTGTCATCTCCTATATGTTATGGTGTAATATTACATGTTTTATATCCATCCTTGTGTACTCTCAAAAAACTCCTCTCTTGACCCCCTTTTACTTTGGTTCCACACATTTAACGTCCATTTTCCCTTCCACCTTGGTGCCCACAGTGACAGCCAACCTTCGTTTCCTGAGGAGCCACTTCCAGAAATAGATGGAATAGTGTTCAGGGCCTAACTTGCTCAACTGCCCCAATGCCCTGGGAGCCACCCTTTCTCTCGAGGGATACAGTTCCCTCTATTTGGTGGCATTAGTCCTCCCCAGGATGTGGGTCCACCCCCACTCTCACTACTTGGGATTTTACCAGATGGTGTCACCCACTCTGGCAGAATGAGCATTTAGGCATTCCCCAGGAGCCCGTCCTGCATCAGACCCTCCCCTCCGAGCATTCTAAACAGGTAACCCTCTTTATTATATTTTGGTATGATTTTCTCGGCATTTTACTCTCCACAACCTCCTGACCCTCTCCTGTGTTCATATGCTCCCCCTCCCTCCGCCCACTTTTGGGCAACGTTACCCAACCCTCCCTCCCCAGCCACCCTCAAACCCGTAAAGCCTCAAGCAAAGGCAACCCCTTGCCCCCATTTTATCTCTTCTTTGTGTTCATACTTACCACCATCTCGTCTTAAATTCCCCCCCTGCAGACATCGGCTCATATCCTTCCTCCACCCTCCGATTTCCTGTAAGCCTATCGTTCAGTCTCTTGCTATCTAGGGCAGCTTGTTTATTTCATATCATTGAGGTCATGTAGTATTTGTCCTTCAATGTCTGGGTTGCTTCACTCAACATAAGGTTCTCAAGATTCATCCATGTTATCACATGTGTTTGTAGTGTGTTTGTTCTTACAGCTGAGTAGTATTCCATTGTGTGTATATACCACATTTTATTGATCCACTCATCTGTTGATGGGCATTTGGGTTGATTCCAACTTTTGGCAATAGTGAACAATGCTGCTATGAACATTGGTGTACATATATCGGTTTGTGTCCTTGTTTTCAGTTCTGCTGGGTATATACCCAGCAGTGGTATTGCTGGGTCATATGGCAAATCTATGGCTAGTTTTTTGAGACACCGCCATACTGTCCTCCAGAATGGTTGGATCCTTCTGCATTCCCACCAGCAGTGGATGAGTGTTCCCCTTCCTTCACATCCTCTCCAGCACTTGTATTCTTCTGTTTTTTTCATAGCTGCCAATCTTATGGGTGTAAGATGGTATCTCGTTGTAGTTTTGATTTGCATTTCCCTGATAGCTAGAGATTTGGAACATTTTTTCATGTGCTTTCTTGCTATTTGTATTTCTTCTTCGGAGAAGTGTCTGTTAAGTCTTTTTCCCATTTTTTAAATGGGTTGTTTATCTTTTTATTTTCAAGATATAGGAGTTCTTTATATATGCAAGTTATAAGTTTCTTATCAGATATATGATTGCCAAATATTGTCTCCCACTGTGTGGGCTCCCTTTTTACTTTCTTGACAAACTCCTTTGAGGTGCAGAAGGCTTTAATTTTGAGGAAGTCCCATTTATCTATTAGTTCTTTTGCTGCTCGTGCTTTTGGTGAGATATTCATAAATCCATTTCCTATTACAAGGTCCTGTAGATGTTTCCCTACACTGCTTTCTAAGGTTTTAATGGTCTTGGCTCTTATATTTAGGTCTTTGATCCATCTTGAGTTGATCTTTGTATAAAGTGTGAGATGGTAATCTTCTTTCATTCTTCTACATATGGCTATCCAGTTCTCCAGACACCATTTGTTGAATAGGCCACTCTCTCCCAATTGAGAGGGTTTGGTGGCTTTATCGAATATTATGTGGCTGTATATGTGAGGTTCTATATCAGAGCTTTCAATTTGATTCCATTGGTCTATGTGTCTCTCCTTATGCCAATACCATGCTGTTTTCACCACCATAGCTTTATAGTATGTTTTGAAGTCAGGTAGTGTGATTCCTCCAATTTCGTTTTTCTTTTTCAGTATGTCTTTGGCTATTCAGGGTCTCTTTCCTTTCCAAATAAATTTCATAGTTAGTTTTTCTAGTTCCTTAAAGAAGGCTGCATTGATTTTTATTGGGATTGCATTGAATGTGTAGATCAGTTTTGGTAGGATAGACATCTTAATAATGTTCAGTCTTCCTATCCATGAACAAGGAATAGTCTTCCATTTATTTAGGTCTTCTTTGATTTCCTTGAACAATCTTGTATAATTCTCGTTGTATAATTTCTTTACCTCTTTAGTTAAATTTATTCCTAAGTATTTGATTTTTTTATTTACTATTGTGAATGGTATTTGTTTCTTGATTTCCTCCTGATCTTGCTCATTATTGGTGTACAGAAATGCTACTGATTTTTGCGCATTGATCTTATATCCTGCGACTTTACTAAACTCATTTATGAGTTCTAGAATCTTCGTTGTAGATCTCTCAGGGTTTTCTATGTATAGGATCATGTCATCTGCAAATAATGAAATTTTGACTTCTTCCTTTCCAATTTGAATGCCTTTTATTTCTGGTTCTTGCCTCAGTGCTCGTGCAAGTACTTCTAAGACAATATTAAATAGAAGCGGAGACAGTGGGCATCCTTGTCTTGTTCCTGAGTTTAGAGGGAAGGAGTCTAGGATTTCTCCATTGTAAACAATATTGGCTTTAGGTTTTTCATATATACTCTTTATCATGTTCAAAAAATTCCCTTGTATTCCAATCTTTTGGAGTGTTTTTATCAAGAAAGGGTGCTGTATTTTGTCAAATGCTTTTTCTGCATCAATAGATATAATCATGTGATTTTTTTCCTTCAATCTGTTTATATGGTGTATTACGTTGATTGATTTTCTTATGTTGAACCATCCTTGCATACCTGGGATGAATCCCACTTGGTCGTGGTGTATAATACGTTTAATGTGTTGTTGAATACGATTAGCAAGTATTTTGTTAAGTATTTTTGCGTCTAGGTTCATTAGAGAAATTGGTCTGTAATTTTCCTTTCTTGTGATGTCTTTGTTTGGCTTTGGTACTAGGGTAATGTTGGCATCATAGAAGGAATTGGGTAATGTTCTTTCCATTTCAATGTTTTGGAATAGTTTCAGCAGGATTGGTGTCAGTTCTTTCCGGAATGTTTTGTAGAATTCACCTGTGAAGCCATCTGGCCCTGGGCTCTTCTTAGTTCGGAGATTTTTGATAACCAATTCTATCTCTCTGCTTGTGATTGGTTTGTTAAGATCATCAATTTCTTCTTTTGTCAACATGGGCTGCTTATGTGTTTCTAGGAATTTGTCCATTTCCTCTAGATTGTCATTTTTGTTGGAATATAGTTTTTCAAAATATCCTCTTATAATAGTCTTTATTTCTGTGGGGTCAGTGGTGATATCGCCTTTCTCATTTCTTATTTTGTGTATTTGCATCTTCTCTCTTTTTTTCTTTGTTAGTGTTGCTAAAGGTTTGTCTATTTTGTTATTCTTCTCAAAAAACCAGCTCTTGGTCTTGTTTATCTGTTCAAGTGCTTTCTTATTTTCTATTTCATTTAGTTCTGCTCTTATCTTTGTTATTTCCTTCCTTCTTCTTCCTGTTGGGCTACTTTGTTGTTGTTTTTCTAATTCCTTCAAATGTGCAGTTAGTTCTTCAATTTTTGCTCTTTCTTCTTTTTTAATATATGAATTTATGGCTATAAACTTCCCTCTCAGTACTGCTTTTGCTGCATCCCATAAATTTTGGTATGTTGTGTTATCATTATCATTTGTTTCAAGGTAGTCATTGATTTCTTTTGAGATTTCCTCTTTGACCCACTGTTTTTCTAAGAGTGTGCTGTTTAATTTCCAAATCGTGGTGTGAAATCTGGGCTTCTGTCCCTTGCAAATCTCCAGCTTGACTCCATTGTGGTCAGAGATAATGTTTTGTATGATTTCAATCTTTCTGAATTCGTTCAGCCTTTCTTTGTGGCCTAGCATATGATCTATCTTGGAGAATGATCCATGTGCGCTTGAGAAAAATGTATATCCTGCTGTGTTTGGGTGTAGCGATCTATATATGTCTATTAGATCGAGCTCCTCTAATATACTATTCAGATGTTTTGTTTCTTTGGTGATTCTCTTTTGAGATGTTCTGTCCAGAGTTGATAGTGGTGTATTAAAATCCCCCACTATAAGTGTAGATGTATCTATTCTTTCACTTAGTTTTTCCAGCGTTTGCCTGACGTATTTAGAGGCACCCTTGTTAGGGGCATAGATATTTATGATTGTTCGATCTTCTTGACAGATTTTCCCTTTCACTAAAATGTAGTATCCTTCTTTGTCTCTCATAATTGTTTCACATTTAAAGTCTATTTTGTCTGATATTAATATAGCTACTCCTGCCTTTTTTTTGTTATTGTTAGCTTGTATGATTGTTTTCCAGCCATTTACTCTCAATCTCCATGCGTCTCTGGGTCTAAGATGTGTCTCTTGTAGACAGCATATGGATGGGTCATATTTCCTTATCCAATGTCCCAGTCTGAATCTTTTGATAGGTGAGTTTAATCCGTTGACATTCAGTGTTATTACTATCAAGGAATTATTTGTGTTAGCCATATTTTGATTGGATTTGTGTTTGTCATATTTTGTTTGTATATATTTTTTTGTCTTTTTTTTTGTTGTTGTTGGTCTTATACTCTCCTCCAACTTTGCCTTTCCTGTTTTTTCCTTTCTTCCTGCAGAACTCCCTTTAGAATTTCTTGAAGGGGAGGTTTCTTGTTGGTATACTCTTTCAGTTTCTGTTTGTCTGTGAATATTTTGAACTCTCCTTCATGTTTGAATGCTAGTTTAGCTGGATAGAGTATTCTTGGTTGGAAGTTTTTTTCCTTTAGTACCTTGACTATATCATACCACTGTCTTCTTGCCTCCATGGTTTCAGAAGAGAAATCAGCACTTAATCTAATTGAGCTTCCCTTGTATGTGATGGTTTTCTTTTCTCTTGCTGCTTTTAGGATTTTCTCTTTGTCTTGAGCTTTGGATAATTTGATAAGTATATGTCTTGGGGTGGGCCTGTTGGGGTTTATGACTTGTGGAGTGCGCTGTGCTTCTTGGATATGTACCTCTGTCTCTTTCAGTAGATTTGGGAAGTTTTCAGCCATTATTTCCTGCAACACTCCTTCTGACACCTTTCCTTTCTCTTCACCTTCTGGAATGCCTATAATACGTATGTTTGAGCGTTTTGCATTGTCATTCAGGTCCCTAAATCCTAATTGGATTTTTTCTATCTTCTTATTGACCCCTTCTACTATCTGTTTGATTTCTGATGTACTGTCTTCCACATCACTAATTCTCTGCTCTGTCTCTTCTAGTCTGCTGATATTTGCTGCAAGTGTATTTTTGATTTCTTGAACTGTGGTGTTCATTCCCATCATATCTGTTATGTTTTTGCATATGTCTGCAATTTCCCCTCCAAGTGATGTCTTCATGTTGTCAACCTCTTTCATTACTGCATCAAATTTGTCGGTGATAAATGTTCTGAGTTCTTTCATTGCTTGTGCCAAGTTTTGCTCCCCTTCGTGATTATTGGTTTGTTGATTGGATTCAGTCATGTTTTCCTGATTATTGGTTTGGTTTGTAGATTTTTGTTGCTTTCTGGTCATCTCTTTATTTTGACGAATTTAATCAGTTCCTTAGCTTCTTTGTCTGCTTTTGGAGGTTAATTAGTTGTTATTTTTGCATAGGTGTTATATCTTCTCTTTGTCACTTTTTTCTTCTTATTCAAGTTACTTGTTGTTGGTTAAGTTCACTTTAGAAGAAAGTATTAGTGTTGGGGAAAGGCAATTGTGTCAGCAAGGGAAAAGTGTAAAGTAGTATTAGTAATGTATGTTAACAAAGCAAGAATATGAGATCTGGGAGGATGGAGGTTAGATTCATGTAGATTGTACAGAGTTATAGCTGTAGGTAGAGTACCTTTTATGAAGTAGATGACTGAATATGGGCGGAATATGGTATGAACTACAAAGCTATTGTTTTCATGAGAGAGGGAAAAAGAAAAGAAAGGTAATAGTTTCAAGAGTGGATAACAGACAGAAAACAGAGCAAAGGTATTAGAAATTAAGAGTTAGACACTTTGTCTATCAAAGAGTGGGAGGTGGGGGTTGGAATATAGTAGAGACAGTAGATGATAGTGGATATCAAGATGCAGGGGAAGGGGGATAGTGTAGGTAACCTAAATCAGTTCACACAGAAATGAGGCAGTGGAGGATGGGAAAACCCAGCAAATGTGAGGTGTTCCCTGTAGCACCTATTGTGTACTTGAATTAAAATAAAATAAGTGGAAAATGAGGGACAAGAGGGAAAGAGAAAACTGAAAAAAAAACTAATTATAATAAAGAAAAAAAGAAAGACAAGAAGAAAGGAAGAAAGAAAAAGAGGATAAGCAAACGGTGGGGAACAGATAGGGGGAAGAGTGATACAGGTATACACGTGTCACAATTGCAACACTATCTAAAACAACAACCAAAAGAACCCCTAAATAACTGTATATAAAGAAAAAAAGGACTTTGGGGGACACGCTAGGAGAAAAGACTAGGGGATAATGCAATATTAGCAATCAGGGCGTCAAAAAGAGTAACAAATAAGATAAAGTGAAAATAAAAACAATACAATATGAACCAATATAGATAAAACACAAACGTTAAGGTCCAAAGCACTCAAGGATCCCAGGTAGACCCCAGAGCGTGATGGATTCAGGGGTGGAAATTCTGAGACACTGAAGACTCAAGAGGTGTGAGTCTGGGGTGTGGACCGCCAGAGTCCAGGGGACCCAGACCTGGGAACCTCAAATCTGGTCCACGGAAAGCTTAGGAGCCCCGCAGTGCAACACAGCCCTCAGGGATCCCCGTAGCTGGGTGCCAGCCCCGTGGGGGAAGCCAGATCCGCGAATTCTAAATTGAATGTCTAATCCCTGAAATTCACCTACTCCTCAGGGTATCAGCCTTTGGACAGCTCGCTCCCTGTGCTCCCACGCAACGGCCACTTGAGGGCGCCTCTACACCACGGCCAGTTCAATGACCCAGATCCCAAGCCCCACCGGGTGGGGTGGGCTTCAGCTGGAAACGCGGAAAACAGACTCTAAGATCCGAAATCCCAAACTTCGCAAAATATCAGCTTCCAGACGTGTCCTCCTCCCTCACTGCACCCTACAACAGTCTCCCAACTGTGTCCCCTTATTGCTCAAAATCCAATTCCGTTGCAGAGCGGCAGCCGGACCTGTGGGGATGGGGCTCCAGGCGGAAGTGCTTCCCCCCCTGTCCGGCGACTAAAACGTCCCCCGCTTCACAAGAAAACACCGTCTGTCTCCCCAAATCAATCCGCCAAGGAGTCTTGTCCCAACAATCCCCCACCAGCCAGCACAGTATCCGCGAATTTCTCAGCACCGCAAAGCCTCCAGAAAAAGGAAAAAAAAAACAAAAACCCTGGCCGCCGCGGCTCCGGAGCTGCAAGAGCGCCCACTACCACGGCTCCGCCCACCCAAGGAGGGAACTTCCCGCACCCAGCTGGGATCTCCGTTTATATATTATAGACGTATCCTCTCTGTTACCTTCCCACTGAATTGACGTCCAGACACCTTTCAACCAGCAAAAATCCCCAAAACAGCGCGGTCCTAAGGAGCCTTCAACGCTGCCCAGCCGCCCCCTGCAGAGACACTACCAGGCAAGCTCACGCAGCCACCATCTTGCCTCTGATGACTTCTTGACTCATTTTAAGTCTCTTACCTATGCAAACTCATTTGACTTTACCATTTCTGCTTTTTATACAAGTTTTTTTTTGTAGTTGCATCACCAACCAGTGCTTGGTAGTAATACCTTGGCACCAGGGAGGCTTATCACTGGGCATCATGTTCCACATAGGGGGAAATGTAATGCATTTATGTGCTGATTTTGGTTTACAGAGTGGCCACATTTGAGAAACATGGAGGCTCTCAGGAGGTAACACTTAAGCACCCTGCAACACTAGGCCCAGCTGAAATTTCAAGTGCAACAGACTCATAAGCATAATCATCAGTATCATGGGCCCATCATTGGGCTATATTTCTTCAGTGGTCATAGCCCTTGCAGTTGGGGGATTGTTGCTGCTCCAGTGGGAAATGCAACACAGCTACCCCAGGATGGGAGCTCACTACTCCCTCGGTTTTCATGTGAATCTCTGCCCACTCTGTCAATACCCAATGAACATCTGAATGTATCTATATACTCTATATGCATGCCCAGGTAAACTCCCTCCCATGCTTCCCCCATCAATGACACCCCACACCAGTGCTCCTCCCCTGCCATAGGTGAATGCATCTGTGATCCAAAACTTCCTAAAATATGAAGCCTAATATTTTGCCAAATTCAAATAATAGGAAAATGAAATCATTTCTTCTAAATTGTTATTCTAAATGATAATTTAGAAAAACTAAAATAAAGTAAAAAATTTGCAATATGAAAAAAATACAAGGATTAAGTGAAAAAAAATTTTGGATGTTTTGCCTTTCATCACTGTAATAGGCATTGTCATGTATGTATAGTGGCAAGGCAATCTCTTCCGTTTCTTCCTCAGTGTCTTACCTCTTTTTTTTTCCATTATGTATTCAAAGAAGTTTTAGGTCACAGTAAATCGACTACAAAATATAGGGGACTCCCATATACCCAACATCCTCCCTTCTTTTACCCCTTCCCCACCAATGATCTTTTTATATGTGGATGTTACATTTGCTACAGCTGATGTACAAATATTGAAACACAGTTACTAATCATGGTCAGCAATTTACATTATGTTTTAAATTTTACATTTTTCTAAATTTTTGCTGAAATTTAACATGTCCTCTATCCATCATTGTAAATGTGATGGGGGTATAGGGATAATATTGGGTTGGGCTGTGCAGGATTGACAGGGGCTAGGGTTGGAAGGATGGATCAGATGGTCCAAGGAATTGGGGGGAGCATTGGGGAGAGCATATGAGCACAGGAGATTGGCGGGTTTGGTTGAAGCTATAATGTTGAGAAATGTCTTAGAAAATAAAGTAATGAAGGGTTACTTGTTTAAGGTGTTTGATGGGGAGCATGTGGCACAGGGTGCAACTGGGGCAGGCTTCTAGGAAGTGTGTGAAGGCTCATCTTGTCATAGTGTGTTATATCAATGGGTGTAGACCCATACAATGAGTGGGAAGGTGTTGTACCCCATTCTGGGGACCTGATGTTTTCAAACAGGGGTGTCTCTCAAGGGCATGGGTAGCTCCTAATGGGCGGGGGGGGGGCAGACTAGTGTGTCAAGCCTTCAGCATTCTTGCAAGTATCTATGTATTGTTAGAAAGAAATCTTCTGGAAGAAAATAAGGCTCACCCAATTGCGGAGAAGAAAAGTTTATTCTCAATCTTGCAAGAAGGGGCACACAACCAGAAAACATGGCTGGTGCTCTGAACAAAGAAAAATGACACAATTTATACCCCTAAGCCTAGCACACAAGCCCTTCCTCTTTCTCCATAGATTGGATATTTCAGAAGTTACAGCCTATCTGAGAAGATCTAACTTTCCCATGCAAAAGTTAGTGATTAACCACTTCCCCCATCACATTCCAACCATTTTAGCTTTTACCTGCTCCCCTTTGCCAAATAAGGAATGGAATTTAGTGCTGAACTGGTATTGACTTAGCTCTTTCTTGGGCATCTTTTTTATTGCCTATAGGACTGGCTTAAGCTGGCTTCCTTTGTTGCTTTTTAACCCGGGAGTGGGAGACTGAGGCAGTAGGCTGCCAGGTTACATTAATCAATATTTTCTTCCTTTATGTGAAAACTAAACTAATCTTCATTTCTTACAATTGCCCCTCTTTCTTTTAAACTCTTTTTAGTTTTCACATCTCCATTCTTCAAATTTTCTAAGTGCTATCTCACACTCTTCATCATAAGAATCTCCTCCTTTAAGAGGGTACAGATTGTTTTGCCTACACTGTATGGGCATTTGTTTGGTTAGGGCAGTTTCAATGGGTCTTTGAACTAGCCCTTGGGCACATGGAATGATACAGCATCCGACTGTGGTAAGCACCCCAGCTGAGATAATGAGGGAAGTTAAGATGGACAGTGCAACCCCTTTCCATTTTCCAAACCAATTTTCAAGCCATCCTGTGAGTGAATTACTAATGCCAGAATTCTCTGCTAATTCCTCAGATAGGGTTGTAAGGCTTTGTAAATCTTTAGTTATAGTTCTGTCAGGGGCAGTGTTATTAGGGATGAATGTACAGCAACTACCTCCAATCATAACACAGACTCCCCCTTTCTCAGCTAGCATCATATCTAAGGCCATTCTATTTTCCCATGTTGTCCTGCTAGTAGCATCTAATTGTTCTGCAATTCCCTTAACTGCATTCCTGGTGTAATTAATAAATCTCTGTTATTATAATAGATATAAATAATCCAGTCAATTTTTTATTAATGGTGACCCACCAGAACAAGAATGACTCAAACTCAGCTGCTACCTGATTTCTAGCCTTAAACTCATCTGGGACTCCTTGGGGAACTCCTATATTGTCTAAATAGATCCACTCATCAAAAGAACTAAGTAAACTTCTTTTCTCTCTCTCTCCCTGGGATGATATTCTTGCTTCTTTTTCAAATGCCAAGGTGAATGGGATAGCCAACTGGACCAGAGCACAGATTCTGCCCCACCTCTCAGGCTGTATTGGTCAGAGAACACCATTTCCACAGTACCACCATGGGTCTGCTAGAGGTCTGACTAAAATGGAGAAATTGTCAGTAAAATCACTGCTTATATTCCACACATGGTGTACACAAGGCCATAGTTCCAAGCTCCTGAAATCCTTTCCCCAGTCTAGAGAGACAATCAGAGTGATTACCTGGGCCCAGATGGGAGGCAGGTATGGCCTTGATGTTTCCATTTTTAACTGGTGGGAAGAGAGAGGACCACGTACTACAATTTTCACTAGGAGTAGCATTTTGAAAGAGGAGTATCATGCACTTAAACTCCTTTTCATGCTTTTCCATACCAAGTGGAAAGGGTACACTATGAGCTGTGGGCTGGCCTGTTGCACAAGCATAACAGTTGCTTTTGTTTAGACTCTGGAATGTATATTTGATACATTCTACCCAGGCATTTGTGTCCCCATATCCTGTCTCTATTTCTATGGTTAGCTTTAAATCTTCTGCCTTAAGTATCCTAACTGCTTTGGGATAATTTTGAATTGGGGAACTGGCCTTTGGTGGGTTTTCTTGTGGTATTTCTGAAGGGTTAGCTGGAGAGGGCATTGTTGTGTCATATCTATAGTGGGAGGAAGGACTCAGATACAGAACCCCCCAGAGGATCTTTACCTGTAACATCTGCTCCCATTCCATATACTCTACTGGCCATTTGGTCCCTGCTGCTGCTCCTAGTTTCTAATTCATCTGCTTTCTTAATGGTTATTACTACTGGATTGCACTGAAGACTTTTGCAGTCTGGTGGGGTATTGTGAGACCCATCCCATATTCATGGTCCATCCCTTATACTGGGTCCACCATACATCATCCCAGGAGGGGCAAGGAGGGGCTCAACTGTAACCATTCTGCACTGGCTCTGGGCATAGGTATTTATTTTCCCCACTCAGCCATCGCTGGTGCTCTAAATTCCCACAGTCTATTACTTGGCAGGCATCAAACTGCACTATCTTGGACTCCAGACCTTCAGTCACATTTATAACTAATTTGATGGAGCTAGTTGCTTCTCAGGTTTGAAGCATCATGGCTAATAAGATTATTTTCAACTGTAACTTAAGGTCTGAATTTCTCCTTCGGCATTCTGATAGGACTAGCGCCATTGTTGACAAGGACAATACACAGCTCACCCCCCTCCCTCCTCCCCCCAGTTATTGTTTTTTCAGTGTGATCTTTTAGGGATCTGGGGCTGAAATTATTTTCCAAGACTCAGGTGAAGTTGTTGGGTACTTATCATCTGGTTCAGGTACTGGTCCCTTTACTCGAGTGTAATGAGTCCAGTCTTTTTCTGCCCTTTGGACTGCTCTTTCAGTTGTCAGCAAGACTTGATAAGGTCCTTCCCAGGTTGGTTGGAGTTTGGACTCTTTCCACGACTTGATTAGGACCCAGCTTCCAGGTTGGTGTTGGTGGACTGCAAATTCAAGAGACGGAGTTTGAGCCAGCAAACCTCGATGTCTGAGAGATGACAAAGTAGAAGGCAGGGCCAGTATATAATTTTGAAGAAAAAGATCCTTCTACTCAAAGGAGGGGAGTTCTCCAGACTTCCCAGGGAAAGGCAGACCAAAAAGCATTTCATAAGGAGAAATTCCCAGTTCCCTCCTAGGGGCAGTTCGGATTCTTAACAGAGCTATAGGTAAACATTTAACCCATGGTAATTTGGTTTCTAAGACCAACTTAGAGAGATGTTTTTTTAAAGGTTTGATTCATTCTTTCCACTTTCCCTGAGGATGGTGGGTGCCAGGGTGTATGGAAGTTCCATGTGATACTTAGACCCTAAATAATATTTTGCAACACTCTGGATGTAAAATGACTACCATTGTCTGAATCTATGTTTTCTACTAACCTGTACTGGGGAATGATTTGTTTATGGATAATTTCTGAAGTCCCAGATGCTGTAGCTGAAGAAAGAGGGTATGCTTCTACCCACCCTGTCAGGTGATCCACAATAACCAGATCATAATTTAATCGACCTAAGGGGGCATTTCAGTATAATAGATCTGAATGCTCTGGAATGGTCTGAGGCCAGGCTCCCACACCCCTGGCACTTGTTTTCATAAAACTTTCTTATTAACTTTCTGAAATATTATGCACTGTTCACTTATTTGTTTGGCTATAGTATAAAGGCCCATACACTCAAAATGCTTGAGGATCAGGTCACACATGGACTGTACTTCCCAGTGACTCCCTTGGTGCAAAACTATTAGTGCTTCCCTCATTATTTGCTTATTTAACATCTGCTGGCCGTCTGGGAGGAGCCACTTCCCTCGGCTATCTAAGGATGCCCCCGGCTGTTCTAGTTTTTTTACTTCCTTTTCAGAGAAAACAGGGATTCCAATTTCTTTGGGGATGGAGGGCATCAGGACCATTAGTTCCAGAGGGGAACAGAGGGAAGCCTCTTTGGCCTTTTCATCTGTCAATCTGTTGCCTTTTGCTTCAAAAGTGTGACACTTCTGATGCCTATTTATATGTACCACAGATATTTCCCTTGGTAAGAGCAGACTGGCTAACACTTGTTTTACCAGTTCCACATGGACTAATTCCTTCCCTCTGCTATTGATCAATCCCCTTTCTTCCCAAATTTTTCCAAATATGTAGACCACACCAAAGGCATATTTAAAATCTGTGTAGAATGTACCATCTTTTTCCTCTAACAATTTAAGGGCTTGATTTAATGCATACAGCTCACAAGTTTGAACTGACCAATCATTGGGCAGTCGGCCAGCTTCTTTCACGTCACAAGTTACTCCATCAGCAACACCATAGCCATTATGTATTTTTCCATCCAGGACCCTAGAAGGCCCATTTATAAACAATTTTCCCCTGAATGTAAGGGAAGATCCCCTAGGTCAGGCCGGACTCGAGTTTGGTATACAATTAAGTCTAAAAAATCATGTTCAGGAGTTTCTACTTGGTTGGGACCTTTCCAAAGGAAAGAAGCTGGGTTCAGACTATGATCAATTGTCAGTATTAAATCATCTATTTCTGGAGGCGGGGCAAGATGGTGTCTGAGTGAGTGCACCTAGTAGTCTCTCCTGCAAAGAAGTGGCTGAGTAGCATTGGAAATTTTTCTGGACCAGGCTGTTTCAGGGCTTTGCAGTGCAGGAGGTGTTTGGACATCAATTTGGTGGGATGCTGACAGAGAAGAGTTGTGTAAAAGGTAGAAATTAGGGTCTCTTTCATGGAGATCGGGGCTGTGCATGGGATGCTTCCCCCTGGGGCAGGTGGCTTGTGGCAGCAATCCCTGGAGGCTCTGCTGTGCTGGGGAATTCCTAAGCCTTGAGCAGGCTATTCAGGGGCTTGCAGGGCAGGAGGTGTTTGGAAACCAATTTGGTGAGACAGAGATGGAGGAGATTTTTGCGAGACATGAAACTGGGTTTCTGACATGGAAATGAAAGCTTCCAGCTAGAGCCCCGCCCCCTAGGGCTGGCGGCCGATCTGCGGAGGTCCTTGAATTGACTGTAATACAGAGGCGTCCCCAGCATGCTGTTTCAGGGGCTTACAGGGCGGGAGGTGTCTGGAAGCCAACTTGGTGAAACAGAGATGGAGGAGTTTTTTGTGAGATGTGGAATTTTAGGTTTCTGACATGGAGATCAGTGCTTTCAGCTAGAACCCCTTCCCCTAGGGCTGGCAGCCTATCTGCAGCAGTCTTTGAATAGTTTGCAATACAGAGGCATCACCAGCAGGTTGTTTTGGGGGCTTGCAGGGTGGGAGGTGTCCTGAGGTCGACTTGGTGAGACAGTGACAGAAGAGTCTATTGTGAGAGGGGGAATTTTGGGTTTCTGACACAGAGGTCAGAGATTGCGGATTTGACCAACCCCCCCATAGGGATGGCGCCCAGCTGCGTGGATCCCTGAAGGCTGTGTTGCACTGAGGTGCTCCGAGGCTACCTGTTAACCAGATTTGAGGTTGCCAGGTCTGTGTCCCTGAAACCCTGGTGGCCCACACCCTAGAGACTCACACCTCTTTTTTTTTTTTAATTGATTTTGTAAAAATATTACATTAAAAAAATATGAGGTCCCATTCAACCCCACCACCCCCACCTCACCACTCCCCCCCCCCCCCCCAGCAACATTCACTCCCATCATCATGACACATCCATTGCATTTGGTAAGTACATCTCTGGGCATCTCTGCACCTCATGGTCAATGGTCCACATCATGGCCCATACTCTCCCCCATTCCATCCAGTGGGCCCTGGGAGGATTTACAATGTCTGGTGATTGCCCCTCAAGCACCATCCAGGGCAACTCCAAGTCCCAAAGGTGCCTCCACATCTCATCTCTTCCTGCCATTCCCCATAACCATCAGCCACCATGTCCACTTTTCCCACACCAATGCCACCTTTTCTCTGTGGACCTTGGATTGGTTGTGTCCATTGCACCTCTATGTCAAGAGGAGGCTCAGATTCCACATGGATACTGGATGCAATCCTCCAGTTTTCAGTTGTAGGTACTCTAGGCTCCATGGTGTGGTGGTTGTCCTTCTTCAACTCCATCTTAGCTGAGTGAGGTGAGTCTAATAGATCAGATTGTAGGAGCTGGAGTCTGTTGAGGCTCAGGGCCTGGCTATCATATTGTCAGTCCAGAGATTCAAATCCCCTAAATATATCTTAAACACCAACACCAACTACAATTCCAGTAAAGTAGCCTGAAAGTCTTATGAAAAGAGATCCCATCTGAGTCCAGTTTTATCACGCAGAAACACCAGCTCCAAAGAAGGGCCATCTGACATGGCAGTGAACCCCATCTGCCATGACCATAGAACCCGTGGGTCTCTTTAGCCCTCCAAGGAACCAATACCTGGGGATTGTATCTACTTTATCTGTCTCTGAGACTCTGCTCAGTTGTGCATAAGGGCAATCCTTCTGACAGCCTCCAGACTCTTTTTTAGAGACTCGTAGCCATATAAACTCATTTCTCCTTCCCTTTTCCCCCTTACATTAGGTCAAACAGCATTTTATTTTATTTTTTTGTTATTTATTTTATTTATTTATTTTATTGACTTTGTAATAATATTACATTAAAAATATATATGTGAGGTCCCATTCAACCCCACCCCCCCCACCCCCCCTCTCCCCCCCCAACAACACTCGTTCCCATCATCATGACACATCCATTGGATTTGGTAAGTACATCTTTGGGCACCTCTGCACCTCATATACAATGGTCCACATCATGGCCCATACTCTCCTCCATTCCATCCAGTGGGCCCTGTGAGGATCCACGATGTCCGGTGATTACCCCCGAGGCGCCATCCAGGGCAGCTCCACGTCCCAAATACGCCCCCACCTCTCATCTCTTCCTGCCCTTCCCCATACCCATCGTCCACCATGTCCACTTTTCCCAATCCAATGCCACCTCTTCTATGTGGACATTGGATTGGTTGTGTCCATTGCACCTCTATGTCAAGAGGAGGCTCAGATTCCACATGGATGCTGGCTGCCATCCTCCCATTTTCAGTTGTAATCACTCTAGGCTCCATGGTGTGGTGATTGTCCTTCTTCAACTCCATCTTAGCTGAGTGTGGTAAGTCCAATAAATCAGATTGTAGGTGCTGGAGTCTGTTGAGGCTCAGGACCTGGCTATCACATTATCAGTCCAGAGATTCAAATCCCCTAACTATATCTTAAACCCCAACGTTAACTGCACCTCCAGCAGATTAGTATGAAAGTCTTATGAAGGGAGATCCCATCTGAGTCCAGATTCATCACACATAAACACCATTTCCAGAGAGGGGCCATCTGCCCTGGTAGTAAACCCCATTGGCCATGACCATAACTCTCATGGGTCTCTTTAGCCTTCATAGGAACCAATATCTGGGGGTTGTATCTGCTTTATCTGTCTCTCTGACTCTGCTCAGTTGTGCATGAGGGCAATCCGTCTGCCAGCCTCCAGACTCTTTTTTAGAAACTCATAGCCATATAAACTCATTTCTCCTTTCCATTTCCCCCTTACTTTAGGTCAAACAGCATTTTAAAGTCATGTTGTTTTATGTAGACATGGATATTCTGCTGATCCGCATTTAACCTTCCATATAAGGTCCTTTTCCAGTTGCATCATCAGTTGGTATTTGATAGTGGTCCCTCGTTGCCAGGGAGGCTCATCCCCGGGTGTCATGTCCCACGCTGGAGGGAAGGCATTGCATTTACATGCTGAGTTTGGCTTCGAGCCTGGCCACATTTGAGTAACATGAAGGCTGACAGGAGGAAATTCCCAGGCACAATGTTGCTCTAGGCCTTGTTCTTATTTTAGGTTTATCAGCTCACAAGCATAGTCATTAGCATCAGGGGCTCACTGTTGAACCCTCACTCCCTCCCGGTCCCCGCCGCTGTACCTGGGAGACTATCGCTGCTCCCCTAGGGACCACGACAGAGCACCACTGGCCAGGAACCCAGTACCCCCCCTGCTGGGTTTTTAATTGTTGCCACTATGAGTATATCCAATCATTACCATGCACCCTGGACATATGTTCTGTACAGCTCCCTGTCAGCCATATATCACCTGTCATTGGTATCCCATACCAGTATCCCTCCATTGCCATTGTTGAAACACTCTGTGATCCAGAACTCCCCGAAATTTGAAGCCCAATATAATGTCATGGTCCCTTACTAGGGAATGGCATATAGCGATGGGTTTAAAGGATAGATAAAGAACTTGGATAAAGTTAGATAAAGAACTTAGATAAAGAATGTTGACTTGAAAAAATTCCACATCCTATCCTTCCCCCCCCCCCCCAATTATTCAGCGTTTCTTCGTAGGAGTCCTAGACCACAGCAATGCATATATATAATATACAGCACTCCCATACATCCACCACAACACCTTTTTCCTTCCACAGCGATACTCTTACACCCTATTCACATCATATTTACTTAAGGTGATGTACAGAGTCTGAGATATTAGCTTTCTACCATGGTAATATCTGTGCTTACATTATGGTGCATACTTTAGGATACACAGTTCTTTACATTTTTAGTTCTCCTATGTTTTACATTATGGTTTACATTATCAGTCTGTCATCTCCTATATGTTATGGTGCAATATTACATGTTTTATATCCATCCTTGTGTACTCTCAAGAAACTCCTCCCTTGCCCCCCATTTACTTTGGTTCCACACATTTAACGTCCATTTTCCCTTCCACCTTGGTGCCCACAGTGACAGTCAACCTCTGTTTCCTGAGGAGCCACTTCCAGAGATAGATGGAATAGTGTTTAGAGCCTAACTTGCTCATCTGCCCCAATGCCCTGGGAGCCACCCTTTCTCTCGAGGGATAGAGTTCCATCTATTTGGTGGCATTAGTCCTCCCCAGGATGTGGGTCCACCCCCACTCTCACTACTTGGGATTCTACCCCATGGTGTCACCCACTCTGGCAGAATGAGCATTTAGACATTCCCCAGGAGCCTGTCCTGCATCAGACCCTCCCCTCCGAGCATTCTAAACAGGTAACCCTCTTTATTATATTTTGATATTATTTTCTCGGCATTTTACTCTCCACCACCTCCTAACCCTCTCCTGTGTTCGTATGCTACCCCTCCCTCCCCCCACTTTTGGGCAACATTACCCAACCGTCCCTCCCCAGACACCCTCAAACCCGTAAAGCCCCAACCAAAGGCAACCCCTTGCCCCCATTTTATCTCTTCTTTGTGTTCATACTTACCACCATCTCGTCTTAAGTTCCACCCCTGCAGACATCGGCTGATATCCTTCCTCCACCCTCCGATTTCCTGTAAGCCTATCGTTCAGTCTCTTGCTATCTAGGGCAGCTTGTTTATTTCATATCATTGAGGTCATGTAGTATTTGTCCTTCAAAGTCTGGGTTGCTTCACTCAACATAAGGTTCTCAAGATTCATCCATGTTATCACATGTGTTTGTAGTGTGTTTGTTCTTACAGCCGAGTAGTATTCCATTGTGTGTATATACCACGTTTTATTGATCCACTCATCTGTTGATGGGCATTTGGGTTGATTCCAACTTTTGGCAATAGTGAACAATACTGCTATGAACATTGGTGTACATATATCGGTTTGTGTCCTTGTTTTCAGTTCTGCTGGGTATATACCCAGCAGTGGTATTGCTGGGTCATATGGCAAATCTATGGCTAGTTTTTTGAGACACCGCCATACTGTCCTCCAGAATGGTTGGATCCTTCTGCATTCCCACCAGCAGTGGATGAGTGTTCCCCTTCCTTCATATCCTCTCCAGCACTTGTATTCTTCTGTTTTTTTCATAGCTGCCAATCTTATGGGTGTAAGATGGTATCTCATTGTAGTTTTGATTTGCATTTCCCTGATAGCTAGAGATTTGGAACATTTTTTCATGTGCTTTCTTGCCATTTGTATTTCTTCTTCGGAGATGTGTCTGTTTAAGTCTTTTTCCCATTTTTTAAATGGGTTGTTTATCTTTTTATTTTCAAGATATAGGAGTTCTTTATATATGCAAGTTATAAGTTTCTTATCAGATATATGATTGCCAAATATTGTCTCCCACTGTGTGGGCTCCCTTTTTACTTTCTTGACAAACTCCTTTGAGGTGCAGAAGGCTTTAATTTTGAGGAAGTCCCATTTATCTATTAGTTCTTTTGCTGCTCGTGCTTTTGGTGAGATATTCATAAATCCATTTCCTATTACAAGGTCCTGTAGATGTTTCCCTACACTGCTTTCTAAGGTTTTTATGGTCTTGGCTCTTATATTTAGGTCTTTGATCCATCTTGAGTTGATCTTTGTATAAGGTGTGAGATGGTAATCCTCTTTCATTTTTCTACATATGGCTATCCAGTTCTCCAGACACCATTTGTTGAATAGGCCACTGTCTCCCAATTGAGAGGGTTTGGTGGCTTTATCAAATATTATGTGGCTATATATGTGAGGTTCTATATCAGAGCTTTCAATTCGATTCCATTGGTCTATGTGTCTTTCCTTATGCCAATACCATGCTGTTTTCACCACCGTAGCTTTATAGTATGTTTTGAAGTCAGGTAGTGTGATTCCTCCAATTTCGTTTTTCTTTTTCAGTATGTCTTTGGCTATTCGGGGTCTCTTTCCTTTCCAAATAAATTTCATAGTTAGTTTTTCTAGTTCCTTAAAGCAGGCTGCGTTGATTTTTATTGGGATTGCATTGAATGTGTAGATCAATTTTGGTAGGATAGACATCTTAATAATGTTCAGTCTTCCTATCCATGAACAAGGAATAGTCTTCCATTTATTTAGGTCTTCTTTGATTTCCTTGAACAATCTTGTATAATTCTCGTTGTATAAGTTCTTTACCTCTTTAGTTAAATTTATTCCTAAGTATTTGATTTTTTTATTTACTATTGTGAATGGTATTTGTTTCTTGATTTCCTCCTGATCTTGCTCATTATTGGTGTACAGAAATGCTACTGATTTTTGCGCATTGATCTTATAACCTGCGACTTTACTAAACTCATTTATGTGTTCTAGAATCTTCGTTGTAGATCTCTCAGGGTTTTCTATGTATAGGATCATGTCATCTGCAAATAATGAAATTTTGACTTCTTCCTTTCCAATTTGAATGCCTTTTATTTCTGGTTCTTGCCTCAGTGCTCGTGCAAGTACTTCTAAGACAATGTTAAATAGGAGCGGAGACAGTGGGCATCCTTGTCTTGTTCCTGAGTTTAGAGGGAAGGAGTCTAGGATTTCTCCATTGTAAACAATATTGGCTTTAGGTTTTTCATATATACTCTTTATCATGTTCAAAAAATTCCCTTGTATTCCAATCTTTTGGAGTGTTTTTATCAAGAAAGGGTGCTGTATTTTGTCAAATGCTTTTTCTGCATCAATAGATATAATCATGTGATTTTTTTCCTTCAATCTGTTTATATGGTGTATTACGTTGATTGATTTTCTTATGTTGAACCATCCTTGCATACCTGGGATGAATCCCACTTGGTCGTGGTGTATAATACGTATAATGTATTGTTGAATACGATTAGCAAGTATTTTGTTAAGTATTTTTGCATCTAGGTTCATCAGAGAAATTGGTCTGTAATTTTCCTTTCTTGTGATGTCTTTGTTTGGCTTTGGTACTAGGGTAATGTTGGCATCATAGAAGGAGTTGGGTAATGTTCTTTCCGTTTCGATGTTTTGGAATAGTTTCAGCAGGATTGGTGTCAGTTCTTTCCGGAATGTTTTGTAGAATTCACCTGTGAAGCCATCTGGCCCTGGGCTCTTCTTAGTTGGGAGATTTTTGATAACTGATTCTATCTCTCTGCTTGTGATTGGTTTGTTAAGATCATCAATTTCTTCTTTCGTCAATATGGGCTGCTTATGTGTTTCTAGGAATTTGTCCATTTCCTCTAGATTGTCATTTTTGTTGGAATATAGTTTTTCAAAATATCCTCTTATGATAGTCTTTATTTCTGTGGGGTCAGTGGTGATATCGCCTTTCTCATTTCTTATTTTGTGTATTTGCATCTTCTCTCTTTTTTTCTTTGTTAGTGTTGCTAAAGGTTTGTCAATTTTGTTAATCTTCTCAAAAAACCAGCTCTTGGTCTTGTTTATCTGTTCAAGTGCTTTCTTATTTTCTCTTTCATTTAGTTCTGCTCTTATCTTTGTTATTTCCTTCCTTCTTCTTCCTGTTGGGTTACTTTGTTGTTGTTTTTTTTAATTCCTTCAAATGTGCAGTTAGTTCTTCAATTTTTCTCTTTCTTCTTTTTTGATATATGAATTTATGGCTATAAATTTCCCTCTCAGTACTCCTTTTGCTGCATCCCATAAATTTTGGTATGTCGCGTTATCATTATCATTTGTTTCAAGGTAGTCATTGATTTCTTTTGAGATTTCCTCTTTTACCCACAGTTTTTCTAACATTATGCTGTTTAATTTCCAAATAATGTTGTGAAATCTGGGCCTCTGGCCCTTGCAAATTTCCAGCTTCACTCCAATGTGGTCAGAGATATTATTTTGTATGATTTTGATCCTTCTGAATTCATTAAGCCTTTCTTTGTGGCCTAGCATATGGTCTTTCCTGGAGTATGATCCATGTGCATTTGAGAAAAATGTACATCCTGCTGTGTTTGGGTGTAGTGATCTGTATATGTCTATTAGATCCAGCTCGTCTAATATACTGTTCAAATATTTTTTTTCTTTAGTGATTCTGTTTTGAGATGTTCTGTCCAGAGTTGATAGTGGTGTATTAAAATTCCCCACTATGGGAAACGGACTTTGGCCCAGTGGTTAGGGCATCTGTCTACCACATAGAAGTCCGCGGTTCAAGCCCCGGGCCTCCTTGACCCATGTGGAGCTGGCCCATGTGCAGTGCTGATGTGCGGAAGGAGTGCCATGCTACACAGGGGTGTCCCCCACGTAGGGGACAATGCAAAATGCACAAACATATGTATTATAGGCACCCCAGAAGGAGATGAGAAGGGAAAGAGGTCAGAAGGGGTGTTGTACGAAATAATGGCTGAAAAATTCCCAAATGTACTGAGAGAGACAGATGTATATATCCAGGAATCACAATGCACCTCAAACATGGTAAACCCCAACAGGCCCACCCCAAGACATATACTTGTCAAATTATCCAATGTTCAAGACAAAGAAAAAATTCTAAAGGCAGCAAGAGAAAAGAAAAACATCACATACAAGGGAGGCTCCATAAGATAAAGTGCTGATTTCTCATCTGAAATAATGGAGGCAAGAAGGCAGTGGTATGATATAGTCAAGGTACTAAAAGAAAAAAATTTCCAACCAAGACTACTCTACCCAGCTAATCTAGCATTCAAAAATGATGGAGAGTTCAAAATGTTCACAGATAAACAGAAATTGAAAGAGTATGCCAACAAGAAACCTCCCCTTCAAGAAATACTAAAGGGAATTCTGCGTGAAGAAAGGAAAAAACAGAAGAGGCAGAGTTGGAGGAGAGTTTAAGAGCAACAAAAAAGAGAAAAAGAGAAGAAAAAAACACAAAATATGACAAAAACAAGTCCAGTCAAAAAATGGCTAACATAAATAATTCCTTGAAAGTAATAACACTGAATGTTAATGGATTAAACTCACCTATCAAAAGATTCATACTGGGATACTGGATAAGGAAATACAACCCATCTATATGCTGTCTACAAGAGACACATCTTAGACCCAGAGATTCATGGAGGCTGAAAGTGAATGGTTGGAAAACAATCTTACAAGCAAACAATAATGAAAAAAAGGCAGGAGTAGCTATATTAAAATCAGACAAAATAGACTTTAAATGCAAAACAATTGTGAGAGACAAAGAAGGATAGTACATACTAGTGAAATAGACAATCTCTCAAGAAGAATGAACAACCATAAATATTTATGCTCCTAAGAAGGGCACCTCCAAATACATGAGGCAAACACTGGAAAAACTAAGTGAAAGAATAGATGCCTCTACAATTATAGTGGGAGATTTTAATACACCACTATCAACTCTGCACAGAACATCTCAAAAGAGAATCACTAAAGAAACAAAATATTTGAACAGTATATTAGAGCAGCTGGATCTAATAGACATATACAGATCATTACACCCAAACACAGCAGGATATACATTTTTCTCAAGTGCACATGGATCATTCTCCAAGATAGACCATATGCTAGGCCACAAAGAAAGGCTTAGTGAATTCAGAAAGATCGAAATCATACAAAATAATATCTCTGACCACAGTGGAGTGAAGCTGGAAAGTTGCAAGGGCCAGAGGCCCAGATGTCACACCATGATATGGAAATTACACAGCACAGTCTTAGAAAAACAGTGGGTCAAAGAGGAAATCTCAAAAGAAATCAATGACTACCTTGAAACAAATGATAATGATAACACAACATACCAAAACTTATGGGATGCAGCAAAAGCAGTACTGAGATGGAAATTTATTGTCATAAATTCATACATCAAAAAAGAAGAAAGAGCAAAAACTGAAGAACTAACTCCACATTTTGAGGAATTAGTAAAAAAAAAAAAAGGTAATCCCAAAGGAAGAAGAAACAAGGAAATAACAAAGATAAGAACAGATCTACATGAAATAGAAAATATGAAAGCACTTGAAAAGATAAACAAGACCAAGAGCTGTTTTTTTTTCAGAAGATCAATAAAATTGACAATCCCTTAGGGAGACTAACAAAGAAAAAAAGAGATAAGATGCAAATACACAAAATAAGAAATCAGAAAGTAGAGATCACCACTGACCCCACAGAAATAAAGACTATCATAAGAGGATACATTGAAAAAATATATTCCAACAGAAATGATAATTCAGAGGAAATGGACAAATTCCTAGAAACACATAAGCAGCCCATCTTAATGGAAGAAGAAATTGATGATTTCAACAAACCAATTACAAATAAAGAGATAGAATCAGTCATTAAAAACCTCGCAACTGTAAAGTTTTGGTAATGGATGGTGGTGACTGTAGCACAACACTGTGAATGTAATTAACAGCATTGAATTATATATGTGAATGTGGTTAATAGGGGAACCTCTAGTTCATATGTATACTAGTAGAATAAAAATTAAAAGATAAAATCTAGGACTGTACAACACAGTGAATGAATCCTATTTGTAAATGATGGAATATAGTTAATATTATAATTATTAAAGTGTTCTTTCAAGAATTAAAAAAAAAAAAACTCGCAACTAAGAAGAGCCCAGTGCCAGACGGCTTCACAGGTGAATTCTACAAGACATTCCAGAAAGAACTAAAACCAATCCTGCTGAAACTCTTCCAAAAAATCAAAACAGAAGGAACGCTGCCTAACTCCTTCTATGATGCCAAATTACCCTAGTACCAAAGCCAAATAAAGACACCACAAGAGGAAAATCACAGACCAATTTCTCTAATGAACCTAGATGCAAATGTACTTAACAAAATAATTGCTAATCGTATTCAACAACACATTAAACGAATTATACACCACGACCAAATGGAATTCATTCCAGGTATGCAAGAATGGTTCAACACAAGAAAATCAATCAGTATATTACACCATATAAACAGACTGAAGGAAAAAAATCACGTGATTATATCTATAGATGCAGAAAAAGCATTTGACAAAATACAGCACACTTTCTTGATAAAAACACTCCAAAAGATTGGAAAGCAAGGAAAGTTTTTGAACATGATAAAGAGTATATATGAAACACTCACAACCAACATCGTTTACAATGGTGAAATCCTAAAATCATTCCCTCTAAGATCAGGAACAAGACAAGGATGACCATTCTCACTCCTTCTATTTAACATTGCCTTAGAAGTACTGCTGGAGCACTGAGGCAAGAACCAGATATAAAAAGGCATTCAAATTGGAAAGGAAGAAGTCAAAATTTCATTATTTGCAGATGACATGATCCTATACATAGAAAACTCTGAGGGATCTGCAACAAAGCTTCTATAACTCATAAATGTATTTAGTAAAGTCGCAGGTTATAAGATCAATGCGCAAAAATCAGTAGCATTTCTGTACACCAATAATGAGCAAGATCAGGAGGAAATCAAGAAACAAATACCATTTACAATAGTAAATAAAAAAATCAAATACTTAGAAATAAATTTAACTAAAGAGGTAAAGAACTTATACACAGAGAACTACATAAGACTGTTCAAGGAAATCAGAGAAGACCTAAATAAATGGAAGAATATTCCCTGTTCATGGATAGGAAGACTGAATATTATTAAGATGTCTATCCTACCAAAACTGATCTACACATTCAATGCAATCCCAATAAAAATCAACACAGCCTTCTTTAAGGAACTAGAAAAACTATGAAATTTATTTGGAAAGGAAAGAGGACTCAAATAGCCAAAGACATATTGAAAAAGACAAAAGAATTTGGAGGAATCTCACTGCCTGACTTCAAAACAAACTAGAAAGCTGCAGTAGTGAAAACAGCATGGTATTGGCATAAGGAGAGACACACAGACCAATGGAATCGAATAGAAAGTTCTGATATAGGTCCTCATATATATAGCCATATATTCGATAAAGCCACCAAACCCTCTCACCTGGGAAAGAATGGCCTATTCAGCAAATGGTGCCTGGAGAACTGGATATCCACATGTAAGAGAATGAAAGAGGATTACCATCTCACACCTTATACAAAGATCAACTCAAGATGGATCAAAGACCTAAATATAAGAGCCAAGACCATAAAGACTTTGGAAAGCAGTGTAGGGAAACATCTACAAGACTTTGTAATAGGAAATGGCTTCATGAACTTCACACCAAAAGCATGAGCAGCAAAGGAACAAATAGATAAATGGAACTTTCTCAAATTTAAAGCCTTTTGCACCTTAAAGGAGTTTGTCAAGAAAGTAAATAGGGAGCATACACAATGGGAGAAAATATTTGGTAACCATATATCGGATAAGAGACTTATAACTTTCATATATAAAGAACTCCTATAATTTGAAAATAAAAAGATAACCCATTTAAAAAATGGGAAAAAGATTTAAACAGACACTTCTCCAAAGAAGAAATACAAATGGCTAAAAAGCACATGAAAAATTGCTCCAAATCTCTAGCTATCAGGGAAATGCAAATCAAAACTACAATGAGATACCACCTCACTCCCAAATGATTGGCAGCTATGAAAAAAACCAGAAGAATACAAATGCTGTAGAGGATGTGAAGAAATGGAAACATTCAGCCACTTCTGGCAGGAATGCAGAAATATCCATCCATTCTGGAGGACAGTTTGGCATTTTCTCAAAAAATTAACCAAAGATTTGTCATATGACCCAGCAATATCACTGCTGTGTATATACCCAGCAGAACTGAAAACAAGGACACAAACTGATATATGCACACCAATGTTCATAGCAGCATTGTTCACTCTCGCCAAATTTGGGATCAACCCAAATGCCCATCAACAGATGAATGGATAAATAAAATGTGGTATATACATACAATGGAATACTACTCGGCTTTAAGAATGAATACACTACAAGCACATGTGATAACATGGGTAAATCTTGAGAATCTTATCTTGAGTGAAGCAACCCAGGCATTGAAGGACAAATTCTACATGACCTCAGTGATATGAAATAAGTAAACCAAGCTGCCTCAGAGAGCTAGAGACTGGATGATAGCCTTATAGGAAATCGGGGGGTAGAGGAAGGATGTAAGCTGACATCTACATGGGTAAAATGGACCATAGCTGGAGGTAAGTATGTGTACAAGAAAGGGATAAAATGGGGGCATAGGGTTACCTTTGGGTGGGGCTTTGCAGGCTTGAGGGGGGCTAGGGATGGACGGATGGGTAATATTGCCCAAGAAATTGGGGGAGGGTGGGACAACACATGAACATAAGAGATTGTCAGGTGTTGGTTGAGAGAATAATGCTGAGAAAACCTTTTCAAAATATAATAAGGAAAGTTACCTGTTTAAGCTACATAAAGGGGATAATCTGAGGTAGGACAGACTCCTAGGGAATATGTGAATGCTCATTTTGCCAGAGTGGGTTATATCCTTGGGTAGAGAACCATATAATGAGAGTGAAATTATACCCAGATCCTGTGGAGGACTGATGCCATCAAATAGAGGAAAGTGTATCTCTCAAGAGAAATGGTGGCTCCCAGAGCATTAGGGCAGTTGAGCATGTCAAGCCCTCAACACTGTTGCAAGTATCTCTGAACATGGCTCTTCAAGAAATGAAGATTGACTGTCACTGTGGGCCCTAAGGGGAGGGGGAAAGAGGTATTGAATAGATGGAACCAATGTAACTGTGAGGGCAATAGAAGAGTTTCACAAGAGTACGCAAGGATGGATATAAAATATGTAATATTACACCAAAAATATATAGGGGTGAATAGACTAATAGTGTAAATCATAATGTAAAACTTAGGAAAACTAAAAATTTAGAAAATTGTATAGCCTAAAGTATAAACCACAATGTAAACACAAATGTTACCTTGTTTGAAAGCTATTGTCTCAATATCTGTACATCAGTTTAAGTAAATATGGTATAAATGTTAAAAGATGATTGCTGTGGAAGGGAAAAGGTTTTATATTGGATATGTGGGAGTACTGTATATTGTATATATGAATTACTGTGATCTTGAACTCTTGTGAAGACTAGCTTAATATTTAGAAAAAAGAAGAGAAAAAGATAGGATGTAGAATTTCTCCAAATTAATATATATTCTATATCTAACCTTTAAACTTATCACTGTATTCCATTTTACTATTAAGGGAACCTGGCATTATATTGGGCTTCACTTTTCAGGAAGTTTTGGATCACAGAGTGGTTCAACAATGGCAGTGGAGAAATACTGATGTGGTATGTTATTGACAGGGGACATATGGTTGACCAGGAGTTAAACAGCACATGTGTCCTGGGTGCATGGAAATGTTTGGATATATTTATAGTGGATACAATTAAAAACAACAGCTGGGGGAGTGCTGGAATCCTGGCTGGGGGGGCTCTGTCGTGGTCCCTAGGGGAGCAGCGACAGTCACCCAGGTGCAATGGCAAGTACCAGGAAGGAATGAGGGTTCAACAGTGAGTCCCTGATTCTAATGACTATGCTTGTGAGCCTGTGCACCTGAAATAATAAGGCCTAGAGCAGCAGTGTGTATAAGAGTTCCCTCCTGAGAGCCTCCGTGTTGCTCAAATGTGGCCAGTCTCAAAGCCAAACTCAGCATGTAAATGCAATGCCTTCCCCCCAGCGTGGGACATGACTCCCAGTGATGAGCCTCCCTGGTGCCGAGGGATCACTACCAAGTACCAGCTGATGATGTAACTAGAAAATGACCTTGAATAAAAGGTTCAAATCGGACCAGCAGAATATCCCTGTCAACATTTAATAACAGGAGTTTAAAATGCTTTTTGACCTAAATCAAGGGGGAAATGGAAAGGACAAATGAGTTCATGTGGCTATGAGTCTCTAAAAAGGAGTCTGGAGGTTATCAGAGGGGTTGCCCTTATGCACACCTGAGCACAATCTCAGAGACAGATAAAGTAGATACAACCCCAGGTTCTTCTGAAGGCTACAGAGACCCACAGGTTTTATGGTCATGGCAGATGGAGTTCACTGCCATGTCAGTTGGTCCTTCTCTGGAAATGGTGTTTCTGCATGATGGAGCTGGACTGAGATGTGATCTCTTTTCACAAGCCTTTCCTGTTACTTTACCAGAATTGTAGTTGGTGTTGGGGTTTAAGATATATCTAGGGGATCTGTATCTCTGGACTGACCATATGATAGCCAGGCCCTGAGCCTTAACAGACTTCAGCTCCTACACTCTGGTTTATTGGACTTACCCCACTCAGCTAGCATGGAGTTGAAAAATGTCAACCACCACACCATGGAGCCAAGAGTGCCTACAACTGAAAGCAGGAGGATTGCATCCAGCATCCATGTGGAATGTAAGCCCCTCTTGACATAGATGTCGAATGGACACAACCAATCCAATGTTCACAGGATGGAATAATAGAGTAAGGATTAGAGTGGACTTACTGGTATTCTATTCATGAACTATTGTGGTTAGTAGTCGAAGAAAATGTGGCATTGGTGTTGATAAAGTGGCCATGGTGGCTGCTGGGTGCAGGGAATGGGAGGAAGAGATGACATGTGGAGGCGTTTTCAGTACTTGGAGTTGTCCTGAGTGGTGCTGCAGGGACAATTACCAGACATTGTAGATCCTCCCAGGGCCACTGGATGGAACGTGGGAGAGTGTGGGCTATGGTGTGGAGCACAGGCCATGGGATGCGGTGATGCCCAGAGATGTACTCACCAGATGCAATGGATGTGTCATGATGATGGGGGAGAATGTTACTGTGGGTGGAGTGATGGGGTGGTGGTGGTTGGGGTGAATGGGGACCTCATATTTTTTGAATGTAATATTTTTTAAAAAATGAATAAATTGAGTAGAATTTTGAAAAAAAATGATGGGGGTTGGGGAGTGGGATATATGGGAACTCTTGTGTTTTGTAGTGTAACGTTTTGTGTGATCTATTAACTTTTAAAAAGGTAATTAAAAATTAAATTAAATTTAAGAAAAGAAAATTTGTTGACTTTTTGCAGAATAAAATCACATAATATATTTTGGTTAGCAATGACAACAGTCATACATACCCATACACGTGCATGAACAGAGATTTATGAAATGGTTTCCTATGTATTCTTACCATGTGTGAGATACCAGGATATTTTGTAACATTTCCACTTATTTCTTCTGTATAATATTACAAAATATAGTCTTTAATCACATATGATATCTAACCTTAGAATTTGGAAAACATGCCTCCAGCATGCTGTCCCAACCTATTTTAGTACTTCCCTGCTTCTTCTCCTCTCATCTTGGTAAAGTCTGTGAAACGACAATCTGTCACCAATGACGCAACATACATTTATTGAGTTACTATTATAACCTTGCAGCAAATAAACAGGTGGGGCTTATAATGTATCCCCCAAGGTGCTCACAGTGTATCAAAGAGAAAGACATGGAATTCAGTAAAAGCAACACACAATCATCTTCCTTACCACTCAACTTATTAATAATTCCAGGAAAGAAGCAGTCATCTTCCTGTGTAGCTGTTAATAATGATGTTCAAAATGGAGATGAAGTCAGTCTACTTTGAAGAGGGTCGGTGTTTCCATAGAAAAGGGAGTCAAAAAATTGCACTTGGAGCCATGGAAAGATCCCATCCATAAGTTTGAAGGTGTATATAGTTGGAAATTCATACCTTTAATGTGCCTTTGAAGGTGCAAGTAAACCCTAATATCTTAGAGATGAAATGGGTGATTGGGTGCATGCATGGCCCAATCTTGGGAGAGTCGAGCTTGTGTTGAGAGGTAAAGAGTGATAGCTTCATTTTCCAGTGGAAGTAACTTGAGTTTTGAACTGTGGAATTGAATGACTATGTTTGTAACATGGAGGGATCCCTGGTTTAATGTGAATATCAGGCTAGAGTGCTACAGCTTGTGGTTCTTGAGAGGGATGAGATAGAACCAAAATAGGATTGTGGAATTGTGTACTCAGAGGTGTAGATGGAATAGAGACATTTGAGAGGAGAAGGAACTTCAATCCCATTTCCTCATGAAAGGAAATATAATATCAAGAATGAAATACCCTAAGCTTTACACAAAGATTAAGTTTGTCAGCTATATTAGCGGAGTGGATATTTCTATCTCCATTCTACAGGCAACATACACCTCACTTTACAGGAGAAGGCATTAGGTTTTGGAATGGTTCTGTTCCTATAAAACTATAAACAACTCATCTGTGCAGGACACAAAATTCAAAATCAAGTTAGTTTGATTCTAAAAAATTGAACTGTAAGTTTTTACTTGATATCAGAAGCAGAGTGGGTATCACCACCTCAAAATCTTCAAGATAGAGGAATCAACAAATTTAAGGATGATTGCAACCATGGACTAAAGTACACTTATTATTCTAGTAATGGAAAAACTTGTGAAATTATAAGATGGAGATCAACAGTATATCTGAGGGGTGGGAGAGGGAAGGATATATGTAACATGGGGCATTTTTGAGAGATTGGAAACACTCTGCATAATGCAGGTCATTATACATTTTGTCAAAACCTATAAAATTTTGGGTGCAAACTTTAAAACAAAATTTAAACTATATACCAAGTTTAGTAAACATGCTTTGATACATTTTCATTAATTTTCACAAATGTACTAAATTAATGAAAAATGTTAATGAGGGAAAGTGTGGGACAGGGAAGGAGTGAGTTATTTGAAAATCCCCTATGTTGTGATACAAAATTTATGTAATCTTAAACACCTTTAAAAATAAACACTGAGGGTTTGACATACTGGTCTGTCATCCCCAATTCTGTACATGAATTTTCTGTAACCTAAAACTTCTTTGAAGATAAAATGAAATAAATAAGACACTGTGGGAATAAACAGAAGAAAATGCCACTGTACGGGCAAGACAATAAATCTTACAGTGATGAAAGACAATGTAATTTTTAAAAAACTATTTTTCATTATTTCTATTACTCCTATTTTTTATTTTTGTTTTTGTATTTTTGGTATTTTATTTCTTATTTTTAAACTATAATTATTATTTCATCTTCTTATTAGTTGTATTAAATTATTCTGTTGACTTCATTTTTTAAGAGGGTTTGGATTACGGAAGGGTTAGAACTATGACAGGGGCAGATCACGGGTGTGGGGTATAAGTGATGAGAATAATTGGGAGGAGGTTTACCTAAGGCATACATATAAGGCATATTATGTGCTCAGATATTCATGGGGCATTCTCGCAGTGAGTGGAGTTTCACACAATAACCAAAAGAATATCAAATTTCATCTTGGAGAACTTTGCCACATTTTCTAATTGAACAGCAAGAATACCTTGAGTAGAGGGACAGTAACTAGTGAAGGGACATGGCCCATTGATGGCCCCTGGATATTGATGGCCATACTTATGAATCTTTACTTTTGAAATTGAAACTTAGCATAGTATTATTAGGTACCTAAGAGTAACCTCCTGAGAGCTTCTTTATTGATCAAGTACGGCCCCTCTCTAGACTGAACACAGCATATAAATATGCAGCCTGTGACATGACTCCTGGGGATGAGACTCCCTGGCATCAAGAGATTACTACCAAGCACCTACTAGCAACAAAATTATAAAAAAGACCTTGACCAAAAGGAGGAAAAGGTAAAGACAAATGGATTCATATGGCTCAGAGACTTCAAAGTAAGTTGGGTGGTTACCCCATCGGTACACTTATGCACATCTCAGCAGGATCTCATTGGCTTCCAAAGTAAATATTACCTCAAATAGCAGGGGTCCTGAGAACACTGGAGATACCCAAACACTACAGGCAGTGCAGACAGCTCAGGAGTTTGGTCTGCCACTGGGCCCTACTTTGGAATTTATGCTCCCCAGTGAGATAGAACTGGAATCAGTTGTGATTTTCCTATACATGGCTCTTCTGCCCCTTCTATTTTAGCCTATAATTAGTAATAGAGATGATAGGTGTATGTTCAAGAAATTTAAATATTTGGGCTGTCGATATGCCAGCTAGGCTCTGAATCTCAACAGAAGTTGCAAGATCTAGTCTACAGTTCACTGAACTCATCCAGGACCACTAAAAAATATATAATGATGAACAACAACCATCCCAAGGTATAGAGAAATACTGCATCTGCAAGCAAGATAGTTCCATCCATCTGCCTGATGGGATCAAAATCCCCTCTCAATTAGAGGTGGAATAGGCATCACCATCCCAGAATACCCATGATTGGGGAATGAACTATGGATGAAAGTAGACATACTGGTATTCTACTATAGAATTATTGTGACTCTAGCAATGGAAGAACTTATATCATTGATATAGAGACAGTGGTAACTAGAGGTTCTGAGGCCAGGGAGAGGGAAATAGAGGTGTAAAATGTGGCATTTTCAGGACTTGGGATTTGTCCCAAATGACACTGCAATGACAGATACAGGCCATTATGTATATTGCCATAACCTACAAAATTGTGTAACTACAGTGGTACTATTACCCATGCATAGTGGCAGTGCTCCAAAATGTGTTCATCAATTGTAATGAATGTACCACACTAATGAAGAATGTTGTTAATTTGGACAAATGAGGAAGAGGTATGGAGTGGGAACTCTTTTATGTAATGTAAATATCTTTTAAAAATATAAATAAATAAATAAATGATATTTAAAAAACAGAAAGTTTTGGATGTTTAGTGATTATAAGATGCTGTCACTGAACTGCTGTGAATTTGGAAGACCCAAAATAACATTGTGATATTGTCATAAATGTATGGCATAATGGAGATCAGGTGATCAATGGAGTTTCAACTTAGATTTGTTTCTACAGTGATTGCAGTGAGTTACCAATCATATTCTGTGGTTATTTCCTCAGTTCCGGAATTTAAAATTTAAATAGGCTTACTCAACAACAGGCAAAATCCTCACACTTGTTCACTGACCTGTGGAATTAGAACTATTATGGTAAGAAAGACCATGTAGAAGCTTCTAGAACTGCCTTTAGCCAGCAAAAGAGTGAAATAAAAGCAATACAGTTTCCTGGAGGGATTGCATAGATCAGTGCCACCATCAAGGACTTGAAGGATGGAGGCACAGTGATTCCCACCACAACCCCTTCAACTCCCCTTTTGACCTGGAACTAGGATGAGAGATGGAACTAGGAGGATGACAGTGGAAAATCATAAAGTTAACTAGGTGCTGACTCAAATTGCAACTGCTGTTCCATATATGGACAGTCTTCCTGAACATATTAACACATCTCTTGTACCTAGTGTGGCAATTTGAATTATGTACCCAAGAAAAATATGTTTTTAATCTTCACCTATTCTTGTAGATGTGATTCAATAGTAAATAGGGTCATTGGGTAATATTATTTTCAGATAATAAGCATCTAACTGAATCAGGATGAATCTTAATACTATTATTAGAGTCCTTATAGAAAAGCCATGGAAAAATACTGAAAGAAAAAGTTGGAGGAAAATGGAATTCAGAAAAGAAAAGAGATGATATCAATATGTGCACTGATATTTTTTCTCTTTATATTTTTTAATGTTACATTCAAAAAATATGAGGCCCCATAAGCCCTCCCACCTCCCTTACCCCACTCCTCCCATATCAACAACCTTTTCATCATCTTGGGACATTCATTGCATTTGGTGAATACATTTTGGAGCACTGCTGCACAACATGGATAATGGTTTACATTATAATTTACAGTTTCTCTCAGTCCACACAGGAGGCCATGGCAGGACATTCAATGTCCAGCAAATATCCCTGCAGTACCACCCAGGACAACTCCAAGTCCTGCAAATGCTCCCACATCATGTCTCTTCTTCCCACTCCCTACCCTCAGCAGCTACCATGGCCACTTTCTCCACATCAGTGCTACATTTTCTTCCATTACTAATAACATAGTTCCATAGTAGAATATCAGTAAGTTCACTCTAATCCATACTCTGTTCCCCCATCCTGTGGACCCTGGGATGGTTATGTCCAGTCCCCCTCCACATCAAGAGGGGGCTTAGATTCCACATGGATGATGGATGCAATTCTGTTTGTAGTTGTAGGCACTCATGGCTTCCTGGTGTGGTAGTTGACCTTCATCACATCCCTGTTAGCTGGCTGGGGTAAGTCCAATAAACCAGAGGGTAGAAGTTGCAAGTCTGTTGAGGCTCTGGGCCTGGATATTACATGGACAATCCAGAGATTCTGGTCTCCTAAGTATACACCAACCCCAGTGCCAACTACAGGTCTGGTAAAAGTAACAGGAGAAGGTTGTGTAGAGATCACATCTGAGTCCAACTCCATCATACTCAGGAACACAAACTCCAAAAGAGGGCCAACTGACATGGCAGTGAACTATATCTGCCATGAACATAGAACCTGTGGGTCTCTGTAGCCCTCAGAAGAACCAATACCTGGGCTTGTACCTACTTTGTCTGTCTCTGGGACCCTGGTGAGGCATATGTAAATGCAACCCCTTTGATGACATTCTGACAATTTTTGGAGACTCATAACCATATAAACTCATTTGTCCTTTCCATTTCCCCCATTTTTCAAGGTCAAAAACCAGTTTTTAACACTGATTTTACATGTAGGCTGAGATACTATGCTGGTCTGAGTTTATCCTTTTATTCAAGGTCTTTTTCTAGTTACATCATCAGCTGGTGTTTGGTAGTAATACTTTGGCACCAGGGAGGCTCATCCCTGGGGGTCATGTCCCATGCTGGGGGAAGGTAATGCATTTACATGCTGAGTTTGACTTTTTTTTTTTAAAGATTTATTTATTTATTTAATTCCCCCCCCTCCCCTGGTTGTCTGTTCTTGGTGTCTATTTGCTGCATCTTGTTTCTTTGTCCACTTCTGTTGTCGTCAGCAGCATGGGAAGTGTGGGCAGCACCATTCCTGGGCAGGCTGCTCTTTCTTTTCACGCTGGGCGGCTTTCCTCATGGGGGCACTCCTTGCACGTGGGGCTCCCCCATGCGGGGGACACCTTGCGTGGCACGGCACTCCTTGCGCGCAACAGCACTGCGCATGGCCAGCTCCACACGGGTCAAGGAGGCCCGGGGTTTGAACCGCGGACCTCCCATATGGTAGATGGATGCCCTAACCACTGGGCCAAAGTCCGTTTCCCTGAGTTTGACTTTGACAGTGGCCACATTTGTGCAACATGGAGACTCTGAAGAGGTAACTCTTAGGCACCCTGCAGCTCTAGGTCTAGTTCTTATTTCAGGCACACAGGATCATAAGCCTAGTCATAAGTGTCAAGAGCTCATTGTTGGACCATCCTTCTTTATTGGTCTTTGCCACTGCACTTGTGGGATTGTTGCTGTTCCATTGGGGAATGTGATAGAGCTCCCCTGGCTAGGAACTTAATACTCCCTCATTTGCCATTTTTAACTGTAATTACTATGAAAATATCCAAACATTTTTATTTACCCTTTATACATGCCCTGGAGAACTCCCTACCCATCATGTGCCTCCCATTAATAACACCCCACAACAGTGTTCTTCACCTGCCATAGTTAAACATCTCTGTGGTCCAAAACTTCTTCAAAAATGAAGCCTAATATATTGCTAAGTTCCATTAATAGTAAAATGGAATATAGTTACGGGTTTAAAGGTTTCATATAGAATATAATCCAATTTAGAAAAATTAAATAAAGTGAAAATAAATTGGGGTATCAAAAATGAAAAAATGAAAAGTCTTAGTTCTTGATATTTTCCCTTTCAACACTGCAATGGGGGTTGGCCGGTATGTATAGTGGCAAAGCAATTTCTTTCATTTCTTCCTCAGTGTCTACATCCTTTCTTTTTTTTTTCTTCTAATTATTAGTTTTGTCTTCACAAAAGTTTTAGATCACAGTAATTCACATATACAATATAGGCTACTTCCACATATCCAACATCAAACACTTTGTCCCTTCCTCAGCAATGATCTTATACATGTTCATATTATATTTGCTGCAGCTGATGTACAAATAGTGAAACACAGTTTTCAAAACTGCTTCCATTTATGTTTACATTATGGTTTATATTTTAGACTATACAATTTTCTAAATTTTGGGTTATCTTATGTTTTACATTATGGTTTACATTTTAGCCTATAGACTTGTATACATTTTTAGTGTAATTTAACATATCCTATATCCAACTTCACATGATCTTGTGGGACACTTCCATTGCCCCACAGTTGCACTGATTTCATCTATTCAATACCTCTTTCCCCCTCCCCTCAGGCCCACAGTGAAATTCAATCTTCATTACCTGAAGGACCATATTCAGATATGCTTGCCACAATGTTGAGGACTTGACATGCTCGACTGCCCTAACCCACTGGGAGTCACAGATTCTCTTGAGAGATACAATTCCCTCTATATGAGAACATCAGTCTGCCCTAGAATGTGGATATGCCTTCACTCTCATTTTGTGGGTCTCCATTTAATGATATAACCCACAATGATAAAATGAGCACTCACACAATCACTAGAAGCCTGCCCTATGTCAGATGACCTCCATAAGCATCTTAAACAGGTAACCTTCATTATTATATTTTCTAAAAAGTTTTCTCAACATTATAGTTTCAACCACATACCTGACAACCCACTATGTCAAATGATATCCCCTTCCACCAATTTCTTGGGCCATCCTGCCATTGTCCCATCCCTAGCGCTGCTCAAACTCGCAAAAACCCAAACAAAGGTTTTCCTAAGACCCCATTTTAACCCGTCCCTGTACAAATATTTACCTCCAGCTTATCATAGATTTCACCCAGGTAGGGTTCAGCTGGCAACGTTCCTCTACACTGCAAATTTCTTTAAACCCATTGTCTTGTCTCTAGTTCTCTGAGACAGCTTGGTTTACTTATTTCATATCAGTGAGGTCATGTGGTATTTGTCCTTCAATGCCTGGGCTGCTTCACTTGACATAAGGTTCTCAAGATTCATCCATGTTATCACATATGTTTGTATCATGTTTGTCCTTACAGTGGAGTAGTATTCCATTGTATGTATATACCACATTTCATTTATCCAAATATCTGTTGATGGGCATTTAGGTTGATTCCAACTTTTGGCGATAGTGAATAGTGTTGCTATGAACATTGTTGTGCATATAACAGTTTGTGTCCTTGTTTTCAGCTCTTCTGAGTATGTACCCAGCAGTGGAATTGCTGGGTCAGATGGCAAATCTATAGCTAGTTTTTTGAGAAACTGCCAAACTGTCCTCCAGAATTGCTGGATCCTTCTGCATTCTAGCAGTGGATGAGTGTTTCCATTCCTCCACATCTTCTCCAGCACTTGTAGTCTTCTGTTTTTTCATTACTGCAAGTCCTATGGGAGTAAGATGGCATCTCATTTTAATTTTGATTTGCAATTCCCTAATATCTATGCAATTTAGAGCATATATTTCATGTGCTTTTTAGTCACTTGTATTTCTTCTTTGGAGAAGTATCCGTACAAATCTTTTTCCCATTTTTTAAATGGGTTGTCTTTTTATTTCAAGATATAGGAGTTCTTTATATATGCAGGATATAAGTCTCCTATCTGATAAATGGTTACCAAATATTTCTCCCATTGTGTAAGCTCTCTTTCCACTTTCTTGACAAACTCCTTTGAGGTGCAGAAGGCTTTAATTTTGAGGAAGTCCCATTTATCTATTTCTTCTTTTGCTGCTCCTGCTTTGGGTGTGAAATTCATGAAGTCATTTCCTATGACAAGGTCCTTTAGATACTTCCCTACATTTTTTCCCAAACTCTTTATGCTCTTGGCTCTTATATTTAGGTCTTTGATACAACTTGAGTTGATTTTTGTATAAGGTGTGAGTTGGTAATCCTCTTTCATTCTTTTACATATGGCTATCCAGTTCTCCAGGCACCATTTGTTGAAGGGGGCATTCTCTCCCACTTGGTTGGGTTTGGTGGCCTTGTCAAATACCATATGGCTGTTATATATGAGGAACTATGACAGGACTCTCAATTCAGTTCCATTGGTCAGCATGTCTATCCTTGTGCCAGTACCATGCTTTTTCACTTCTGTAGCTTTGAAATATGTTTTGAAGCCAGATAATGTGATTCCTCCAATTTCATTTTTCTTTTTCAGTATGTCTTTCACTATTCAATGCCTTTTTCCTTTCCAAGTAAATTTCATAGTTTTTCTAGTTCATTAAAGAATGTTGGGTTGATTTTTATTGGGATTCCATTGAATCTGTAGAACAGTTTTTGTAGGATAGACATCTTAATAATATTTAGTCTTCCTATCCATGAACAAGGAATATTCTTCCATTTTTTTAAGTCTTCTTTGATTTCCTTGAACAGTATTGTATAGTTCTCTGTGTATAAGTCTTTTACATCTTTAATTATATTTATTTCTAGGTATTTGATTTTTTAATTTACTATCTTAAATGGTATTTGTGTTTTGATTTCTTCCTGAGATTCCTCATTATTGGTGTAGAGAATGCTATTGATTTTTGCACACTGATCTTATAACCTGTGACTTTACTGAACTCATTTATGACTTCTTGAAACTTTCTTGTAGACTCTTCAGGGTTTTCTATGTATAGGATCATGTCATCTGCAAATAATGAAATTTTGACTTCTTCCTTTCCTATTTGGATGCCTTTCTTATCTGGTTCTTGCCTCAGTGTTTGAGCAAGTACTTCTAAGACAATGTTAAATAGAAGGGGAGAGAGTGGGCATCATTTTCTTTTCCTGATCTTATAGGAAAAGATTTTAGGATTTCACCATTGTAAATGATGTTAGCTGTGGGTTTTTCATATATACCCTTTATCATGTTCAGAAAATTTCCTTGTATTCTGGTCTTTTGCAGTGTTTTTCTTAAGAAAAATGCTGTATTTTGTCAAATGCTTATTCTGCAGCTATAGATATCATCATGTGATTTTTCCCTTCAATCTGTTTATATGGTGTATTACATGAATTGATATTCTTTTTTTTAAAGATTTAATTTTTTAATTTTTAATTTCTCTTCCCACCCCAGTTGTCTGTTCTCTGTGTCTATTCACTGTGTCTTCTTCTTTGTCCGCATCTGTTGTTATCAGTGGCATGGGAATCTGTATTTCTTTTTGTTGCATCATCTTGTTGTGTCAGCTCTCTGTGTGTGCAGTGCCATTCCTGGGCAGGCCGTACTTTCTTTCATGCTGGGTGGCTTTCCTTATGTGGTGCACTCCTTGTGCATGGGGTTCCCATCTGCGGGGACACCCCTGCATGGCACAGCACTCCTTGCGAGCATCAGCACTGTGTGTGGGCCAGCTCCACACGGGTCAAGGAGGCCTGGGGTTTGAACCGCGGACCTCCCATGTGGTAGATGGATGCCCTAACCACTGGGCCAAGTCCTCTTCCCTAATTGATATTCTTATGTTGAACCATACTTGCACACCAGGAATGAAACCAATTTGGTAATGGTGTATAATTCATTTAATGTGTTGTTAAATACAATTAGCAAGTGTTTTGTTGAGGATTTTCACATCTTAGGTTCATTAGAGAGATTGGTCTGTAATTTTCCTTTCTTGTGCTGTCTTTGTTTGACTTTGGTACTAGGGTAATATTGTCATCATAGAATCAGTTAGGCAATGTTCCTTCTGTTTTGATTTTTTGGACAAGGTTAATCAAGATTGGTGTTACTTCTTTCTGGAATGTTTTGTAGAATTCACCTGTGAAATTATCTGGCCCAGGGCTCTTTCTACTTGGGAGGTTTCTAATTACTGATTCTATCTCTTTTCTTGTGATTGGTTTGTTGGGATTGTCAATTTCTCCTTTCATCAATATAGGCAGCTTATGTGTTTCTAGGAATTTGTCCATTTCCTCTAAATTGTCCTTCTTGTTGAAATATAGTTTTTCAAAGTATCTTCTTATGATAATCTTTATTCCTGTGGGGTCAATGGTGATATCTCCTTTCTAATTTCTTATTTTGCATATTTGCATCTTCTCTTTTTTTCTTCATTAGTCTAGCTAAGTGTTTGTTGATTTTATTGACCTAATGAAAGAACCAGTTCTTGGATTTGTTTATTTTTTCAAGTGGTTTCTTATTTTCTAGTTCATTTAGTTCTGCTCTGATCTATGTTATTTCTTACTTTCTTCTTCCTTTGGAGTTGCTTTGTTGTTTTTTTACTAATTCCTTCATGTGTGCAGTTAATCCTTCAATTTTAGCTCTTTCTTTTTTTTGATGTATGGATTTATGGCTATAAATTTCCCTCTCAATACTGATTTTGCGGCATCCCATGTTTTTGATATATTGTGTTATTACTTTCATTAGTTTCAAGGTAGTTATTGATTTATTTTGAGATTTCTTATTTGACCCATTGTTTTTCTAAGTGTGTGTTGTTTAATTTCCATATCTTGTTGCCCAGTCTGGGTCTCTGGCCCTTGCAGATTTCCAGCTTCATTCCACTGTGGTCAGAGAAATTATTTTGTATTATTTCAATCTTTTGAATTCATTGAGACTTTTTCTGTTGCTTTGCATGTGATTTATCTTGGAGGATATATCCATGTGCACTTGAGAAGAATGTATATTCTTCTATATTTGGGTGAAATGTTCTGTATATGCCTATTAGGTCCAGGTCCTTTAATATATTCTTCCAAATTTTTGTTTCTTTATTTGATTCTCTTTTGAGATGTTCTGTCCAAAGTGGATAGTGGTGTATTAAAGTCCCCCAGTATAATTGTAGATGCATCTATTCCTTCACTTGTTTTTCCAGTGTTTAAGTTACATATTTGGAAGCACTCTTAGGAGCTTAAATAATTATGACTGTTTTTTCTTCTTGAATGTTTATCCCTTTCTCTAATATGTAGGGTCAATCTTTGTTTCACAATTGTTATGCATTTAAAGTCTATTATGCCTGATATTAATATAGCTACTTCTGCCCTATTTTGTTTTTTGTTTGCTTGTAAGATTGTTTTCTAGCCATTGACTTTCAACCTCTTTCAATGCCTGGTTCCAGGATGTGTTTCTTGTAGACAGCACATAGATGGGTCATATTTCCTTATCCAGTTTTCCAGTGTGAGTCTTTTGATAGATGGGTTTAATCCATTCACATTCAGTATTATTACTTTCAAGCAATTACTTATATTAGCCATATTTTCTTTGGATTTGTGTTTGTCATATTTCATTTGATTTCTTTTTATTTTTGTCTTTTTAGTTGCTCTTACACTCTCTTCCAACTCTGCCTCTCCTTTTTTTCTTTTCTTCATGCAGAACTGCCTTTAGTATTTCTTGAAGCACAGGGTTCTTGTTGACACACTCTCTTAGTTTCTGTTTATCTGTGAATATTTTGAAATCTCCATCATTTTTGAATGCTAGTTTAGCTAGATAGAGTGTTATTGGTTGGAATTTTTTTTCTTTTTGTACCTTGACTATGTCATACCACTGCCTTCTTGCCTCAATGCTTTTAGATGAGAAATTAGGACTTAATCTTATGGAGCCTTCTTTGAATGAGATGGTTCTGTTTTCTCTTGCTGCTTTTAGAATTTTCTCTTTGTCTTGAGCATTGGATAATTTGACAAGTATATGTCTTGTTGTGGACCTGTTGGGATTTATGATGTTTGGGGTGTGTTGTGCTTCCTGGACATGTATATCCATCTCTCTCAGTAGATTTGGGAAGTTTTCAGGCATTATTTCCTCCAACACCCCTTCTGTCCCCTTTCCCTTCTCTTCTCCTTCTGGGATGCCTATAGTGCATATGTTTGTGCATTTTGCATTGTCATTCAGATCCCTAAGTCACAGCTGGGTTTTTCTATCTTTTTATCTATCAATTCTACTATCTATTTAATTTCAGATGTACTGTCTTCCACATCACTAATTCTCTCCTCTGCTTCTTCTAATCTGCTTTTATTTGCTGACAGTTTATTTTTGTTTTCTTGAATTGTGCTGTTCATCACCACCATATCCATTATCTTTTTGCCTATGATCACAATTTCTTCTGTATTCTCTCCAAGTGTTTTCTTCATATTCTTAATCTCTTCCTTCCCTTCATCAAATTGGTCACCAATACATGTTTTCAGAGCTTTAATTACTTGTTCGATGTTCTGCTCCTCTTCCTGGTTTCTAGTTTGTTCATTGGATTGGGGCATGTTTTACTGATTACTGGTTTGGTTTGTAGTTTTTTTGTTGTCACCTGGCCATCATTTTATCTTGACAAGTTTAATCAGTTGCTTAGCTTGTCTAGTCTTGGGGTTTAATTGGTTGTTGTTACTGTGAATGTGCTATGTCTTCTCTTTGTCAATTTTTTCTTCTCATTCTATTTTCTTGTTGCTGGCTAAGTTCACTTTTAGGAAAATATTCAGGATAGGAAAGCAAAATGAATAAGAAAAGTAAATGTATAATAGTAGTATTGATAATAAATGTTAACAGAGCAATGATGTCAGATCTAGGATATTGGATATTAGACTTATGTAATCTCTGTACAGTTATAACAGTAAGTAAAATAGAGTACCTATAATGAGACAGTCAACTCAATATGGGGAGGAATATAGTATGAATTAAAAGACCAGTGCTTTTTGGAGAGAGGGAAAGAGGAAGGAAATACAATAATAAAAAGAGTGAATAAATGACAGAAAACAGAACAAAGGTATTAGAAATAAAATGTCAGAAAATTTGGAGACCAAAGAAAGAGAGGTGGAATGTAAGAGAAACAATAAGTGATGGAGGATAGAAATATGTAGAGGAGAGAGGGGTGGGGCAAGATGGTGGCTGAATGAGCTTACCTGACGGTCTCTCCTGCAAAGAAGTGGCTGGGCAGCATTGGAGGTTCTCCGGGACCAGGCTGTTTTGGGATTTTTGCAGGGCAGGAGGTGTCTGGACATCGATTTGGTGGGAAGGTAACGGAGAGGATTAGTCTATAAGATATAATTGAAACTCTATTGCACGGAGGTGAGAGCTGCATGCCGGATGCTCCCTCCTGGGGTGGGTGGAGCCGTGGAACTGGTGCTGCAGCCGTGCTTTTTGGAGGCTCTGTGGTACTGGGGAGTTCACGAGCCCTGGGTGGGCTGTTAGGAGGTTGGCAGGACGGGACACCTTTGCAGACTGATTTGGGGAGACAAACGAGGGTTTTGTTGCGAAGCAGGGAATTTTTGATTGCGAACACAAGTAATAGCACTTCCGCCTGGAGCCCCACTCCCCCAAGCTTGGCTGCCAATCGGCAGTGGACTTAGATTGCTGGCAATAAAGGGAAGTAACTGGGAGGCTGTTACAGAGTGTGGCAGTGGGGGGACACATCTGGAAGCCAATTGGGGGAATATTTTGCGAAGCTTGGGAATTTCGGTTTTGAACTCTGTTGTTGGCATTTCCGGTTGGAGCCCCATCCCCGTGCCTGGCTTCTGATCTGCATCATTAAATTGGCTGCAGTCTAGAGGTACCCTCAGGTGGCCATTCTGGGGGCTTACAGGGTGGGAGCTGTCCTGAAGCCAAATTGATGATACATCCACAGAATAGACCCCAGTGAGTGAGTGAATTGCAGGGTTCAGACACATAAGATAGTGTTTGCAGATCTGACCTCCCCCTATGGCTGGCACCCAGCCGCAGGGATCCCTGAAGGCTGTGTTACACTGCGGTGCTCCCAGGCTCCCTGTTGACCAGATTTGAGGTTGCCAGGTCTGAGTCCCCTAAACCCTGGAGGTGCACACCTCAGAGACTCACACCTCTTGAGTTTTCAATATCTCAGACTTTCCACTCCTGAATCCATCACGCCCTGATGTCCATCTGAGATCCTTGAATGTCCTAGCCCTCAACATTTGCATTTTTTCTTTTTTGTTTCATTTTGTTTTGTTTTTATTTTCATTGTATCTTATTTTTTATTTTTTTTAAAAGTCCTGATGCTAACATTGCATTATCCCCTAGTCTTTTCTCCCAGCATATCCCCCAAAGTCTTTTTTTTTCAGTTATTTAGGGTTTTTTGTTGTTGTTGTTGTTGCTGTTGTGTTTGGTGTATATCTTTTTTTTTCCTTTTTTTCCAATTTTTAAAAAAATTGATTTTGTAAAAATATTACATTAAAAAAAATATATATGAGGACCCATTCAAGCCCACCACCCCCACACCACCACACCCCCCTAGCAACACTCATTCCCATCATCATGACACATCCATTGCATTTGGTAAGTACATCTCTGGGCACCTCTGCACCTCATGGTCAATGGTCCACATCATGGCGCATACTCTCCCACATTCCATCCAGTGGGCCCTGGGAGGATTTACAATGTCTGGTAATTGCCCCTGAAGCACCATCCAGGGCAGCTCCAAGTCCCAAAGACGCCTCCACATCTCATCTCTTCCTGCCATTCCTCATACCCATTAGCCACCATGCCCACTTTTCCCACACCAATGCCACCTTTTCTCTGTGGACATTGGATTGGTTGTGTCCATTGCACCTCTATGTCAAGAGGAGGCTCAGATTCCACATGGATAGTGGATGCAATCCTCCCGCTTTCAGTTGTATGCACTCTAGGCTCCATGGTGTGGTGGTTGTCCTTCTTCAACTCCATCTTAGCTGATTGAGGTGAGTCCAATAAATCACATTGTAGGTGCTGGAGTCTGTTGAGGCTCAGGGTCTGGTTATCACATTGTCAGTCCAGAGATTCAGATCCCCTAAATATATCTTAAACCCCAACACCAACTACAACTCCAGCACAGTAGCATGAAAGTCTTATGAAGAGAGATCCCATCTGAGTCCAGATTAATCACGCATAAACACCAGCTCCAAAGAAGGGCCATCTGACATGGCAGTTAACCCCATCTGCCATGACCATAGCACCCATGGGTCTCTTTAGCCCTCAAAGGAACCAATACCTGGGGGTTGTATCTACTTTATCTGTCTCTTAGACTCTGCTCAGTTGTGCATAAGGGCAGTCGTTCTGACAGCCTCCAGACTCTTTTTTAGAGACTCGTAGACATATAAACTCATTTCTCCTTTCCATTTCCCCCTTACATTAGGTCAAACAGCATTTTAAAGTCATGTTATTTTATGTAGACAGGGATATTCTGCTGATCCACATTGAACCTTCCATTCACGGTCATTTACCAGTTGCATCATCAGTTGGTAGTTGATAGTGATCCATCGGTGAGAGGGAGGCTCATCCTCGGGTGTCATGTCCCACGCTGGGGGGAAGGCATTGCATTTACCTGCTGAGTTTGGCTTCGGGACTGGCCACATTTGAGTAACATGAAGGCTATCAGGAGGAAATTCCCAGGCACAATGCTGCTCTAGGCCTTGTTCTTATTTCAGGCATATCAGCTCACAAGCATAGTAATTAGCATTAGGGGCTCACTGTTGCACCCTCATTCCTTCCCGGTCCTTGCCGCTGCACCTGGTAGACTGTCACTGCTCCCCTAGGGACCACGAGAGAGCACCACTGGCCAGGAAACCAGTACCCCCCCAGCTGTAGTTTTTAATTGTTGCCACTATGAGTATATCCAAACATTACCATGCACCCTGGACATATGTCCTGTATAGCTCCCTGTCAGCCATATATCACCTGTCAATAGTATCCTATACCAGTATTCCTCTGCTGCCATTGTTGAACCACTCTGTGATCCAGAACTTCCTGAAAATTGAAGCCCAATATAATGTCAGGATCCCTTACTAGCAAAATGGCATATAGTGATGGGTTTAAAAGTTAGATATAGAATACGTGTTTACTTGGAAAAAATTCTACATCCTATCTTTTTCTTTTTTTTCCCCCCCTAATTATTGAACTTCTCTTAGAAAGAGCCCTAGACCACAGCAATTCATATATATAATATACAGCACTCCCACACATCCACCACAAAACCTTTTCCCTTCCACACCGATACTCTTACACCCTATTCACATCATATTTACTTAAAGTGATGTACAGAGTCTGAGACAATAGCTTTCAAACAAGGTGACATCTGTGCTTACATTGTGGTGCATACTATAGGATACATAGTTTTCTAATTTTTTAGTTATCCTATGTTTTACATTATGGTTTACATTATCAGTCTGTCATCTCCTATATGTTATGGTGTAATATTACATGTTTTATATCCATCCTTGTGTACTCTCGTGAAATCTTCTCTTACCCCCCATTTACCTTGGTTCCACACATTTAACATCCATTTTCCCATCCACCTTGGTGCCCACAGTGACAGCCAACCTCCATTTCCCGAGGAGCCACGTCCAGAGATAGTTGGAATAGTGTTCAGGGCCTAACTTGCTCAACTGCCCCAATGCCCTGGGAGCCACCCTTTCTCTCAAGAGATACAGTTCCCTCCATTTGATGGCATTAGTCCTCCCCAGGATGTGGGTCCACCCCCAATCTCACTACTTGGGTCTCTACACAATGGTGCCACCCACTCTGGCAAAATGAGCATTCAGACATTCCCCAGGAGCCCGTCCCGCATTGGACCATCCCCTCCGAGCTTTCTAAACAGGTAACCCTCTTAATTATATTTTGATACGATTTTCTCGGCATTTTACTCTCCACCAACACCTGACAATCTCATGACAATGTTCATATACTACCGCTCCTTTCCCCCACTTTTGGGCAATATTACCCATCCGCCCATCCCCAGCCACCTCAAACCCGCAAAGCCCCTCCCAAAGGCAACCCCCTGCCACCATTTTATCTCTTCTTTGTGTTCATACTTACCACCAGCTCGTCATAAATTCCACCCCTGCAGACGTCAGCTCACATCCTTCCTCCAACCCCCGATTTCCTGTAAGCCTATCCTTCAGTTTCTTCCTCTCTGAGGCAGCTTGCTTATTTCATATCATTGAGGTCATGTAGTATTTGTCCTTCAATGCCTGGGTTGCTTCACTCAACATAAGGTTCTCAAGATTCACCCATGTTATCACGTGTGTTTGTAGTGTATTTGTTCTTACAGCCGAGTAGCATTCCATTGTGTGTATATTCCATATTTTATTGATCCACTCATCTGATGATGGGCATTTGGGTTGATTCCAACTTTTGGCAAGAGTAAACAATGCTGCTATGAACATTGGTGTACATATATCGGTTTGTGTCTTTGTTTTCAGTTCTGATGGGTATATACCCAGCAGTGGTATTGCTGGGTCAATGGCAAATCTATGGCTAGTTTTTTGAGAAACCGCCAAACTGTCCTCCAGAATGGTTGGATCCTTCTGCATCCCCACCAGAAGTGGATGAGTGTTCCCCTTTCTTCACATCCTCTCCAGCATTTGTATTCTTCTGTTTTTTTCATAGCTGCCAATCTTAGGGGGGAAGATGGTATCTCATTGTAGTTTTGATTTACATTTCCCAGATAGCTAGAAATTTTGAGGATATTTCATGTGCTTTTTAGCCATTTCTATTTCTTCTTTGGAGAAGTGTCTATTTAAATCTTCATCCCATTTTTTAAATGGGTTGTTTATCTTTTTATTTTCAAGATATAGGAGTTCTTTATATCTGCAAGTTATAAGTTTCTTATCAGATATATGGTTGCCAAATATTTTCTCCCACTGTGTGGGCTCCCTTTTTACTTTCTTGACAAACTCCTTTGAGGTACAGAAGGCTTTAATTTTGAGGAAGTCCCATTTATCTATTAGGTCTTTTGCTGTTCGTGCTTTTGGTGTGATATTCATGAATCCATTATTTCCTATTACAAGGTCCTGTAGATGTTTCCCTACACTGGCTTTCTAAGGTTTTTATGGTCTTGGCTCTTATATTTAGGTCTTTGATCCGTCTTGAGTTGATCTTTGTATAAGGTGTGAGATTGTAATCCTCTTTCATTCTTCTACATATGGCTATCCAGTTCTCCAGACACCATTTGTTGAATAGGCCACTCTCTCCCAGTTGAGAGGGTTTGGTGGCTTTATCGAATATTATGTGGCTATATATGTGAGGTTCTATATGAGAGCTTTCAATTCGATTCCATTGGTCTGTGTGTCTCTCCTTATGCCAATACCATGCTGTTTTCACCACTGTAGCTTTGTAGTATGTTTTGAAGTCAGATAGTGTGATTCCTCCAATTTCCTTTTTCTTTTCCAGTATGTCTTTGGCTATTCGGGGTCTCTTTCCTTTCCAAATAAATTTCATAGTTAGTTTTTCTAGTTCCTTAAAGAAGGCTGTGTTGATTTTTATTGGGATTGCCTTGAATGTGTATATCAGTTTTAGTAGGATAGACATCTTAATAATGTTCAGTCTTCCTATCCATGAACAAGGAATAGTCTTCCATTTATTTAGGTCTTCTTTGATTTCCTTGAACAGTCTTGTATAGTTCTCGGTGTATAAGTTTTTTACCTCTTTAGTTAAATTTATTCCTAAGTATTTGATTTTTTTATTTACTATTGTGAATGGTATTTGTTTCTTGATTTCCTCCTGATCTTGCTCATTATTGGTGTACAGAAATGCTACTGATTTTTGCGCATTGATCTTACAATCTGTGACTTTGCTGAACTCATTTATGAGTTCTAGAAACTTTGTTGTAGCTCTCTCAGGGTTTTCTATGTATGGGATCATGTCGTCTGCAAATAAAGAAATTTTGACTTCTTCCTTTCCAATTTGAATGCATTTTATATCTGGTTCTTGCCTCAGTGCTTGAGCAAGTACTTCTAAGACAATGCTAAATAGGAGTGGAGACAATGGGCATCCTTGTCTTGTTCCTGAGTCTAGAGGGAAGGATTCTAGGCTTTTTCCATTGTAAACAATGTTGGCTTTAGGTTTTTCATATATACTCTTTATCATGTTCAAAAAAATTTCCTTGTATTCCATTCTTTTGGAGTGTTTTTATCAAGAAAGGGTGCTGTATTTTGTCAAATGCTTTTTCTGCATCTATAGATATAATCATGTGATTTTTTTCCTTCAATCTGTTTATATGGTGTTTTACATTGATTGATTTTCTTATGTTGAACCATCCTTGCATACCTGGGATGAATCCCACTTGGTCATGGTGTATAATTCATTTAATGTGTTGTTGAATACGATTAGCTAGTATTTTGTTAAGTATTTTTGCATCTAGGTTCATTAGAGCAATTGGTCTGTAATTTTCCTTTCTTGTGGTGTCTTTGTTTGGCTTTGGTACTAGGGTAATGTTGGCATCATAGAAGGAGTTCCGCAATATTCTTTCTGTTTCGATTTTCTGGAATAGTTTCAGCAGGATTGGTGTTAGTTCTTTCCAGAATGTTTTGCAAAATTCACCTGTGAAGCCGTCTGGCCCTGGGCTCTTCTTAGTTGGGAGATTTTTAATAACTGATTCTATCTCTCTGCTTGTGGTTGGTTTGTTAAGCTCATCAATTTCTTCTTTTATCAATATGGGCTGCTTATGTGTTTCTAGGAATTTGTCCATTTCCTCTAAATTGTCATTTTTGTTGGAATATAGTTTTTCAAAGTATCCTTTTATGATAGTCTTTATTTCTGTGGTGTCAGTGGTGATATTGCCTTTCTCATTTCTTATTTTGCATATTAGCATCTTCTCTCTTTTTTTCTTTGTTAGTCTCATTAAAGGTTTGTCAATTTTGTTGATCTTCTCAAAAAACCAGCTCTTGGTCTTGTTTATCTTTTCAAGTGCTTTCTTATTTTCTATTTCATTTAGTACTGCTCTTATCTTTGTTATTGCCTTCCTTCTTCTCCCTATTGGGTTACTTGGTTGTTGTTTTTCTAATTCCTAAAAAATGTGCAGTTAGTTCTTCAATTTTCCCTCTTTCTTCTTTTTTGATATATGAATTTATGGCTATAAATTTCCATCTCAGTACTGCTTTTGCTGCATCCCATAAATTTTGGTATGTTGTGTTATCATTATCATTTGATTCAAGGTAGTCATTGATTTCTTTTGAGATTTCCTCTTTGACCCACTGTTTTTCTAAGAGTGTGCTGTTTAATTTCCAAATCATGGTATGAAACCTGGGCTTCTGTCTCTTGCATATTTCCAGCTTCACTCCACTGTGGTCAGAGATATTGTTTTGTATGATTTCAATCTTTCTGAATTCATTCAGCCTTTCTTTGTGGCCTAGCCTATGGTCTATCTTGGAGAATGATCCATGTGCACTTGAGTAAAATGCATATCCTGCTGTGTTTGGGTGTAATGATCTATATATGTCTATTAGATCCAGCTCCTCTAATATACTGTTCAAATCTTTTGTTTCTTTAGTGAATCTCTTTTGAGATGTTCTGTCCAGAGTTGATAGTGGTGTATTAAAATCCCCCACTATAATTGTAGATGCATCTATTGTTTCACTTAGTTTTTCCAGCGTTTGCCTCACGTATTTAGAGGCGCCCTTGTTAGGAGCAGAAATATTTATGATTGTTCGATCTTCTTGACAGATTGTCCCTTTCACTAAAATGTAGTATCCTTCTTTGTCTCTCACAATTGTTTCACATTTAAAGTCTATTTTGTCTGATATTAATATAGCTACTCCTGCCTTTTTTTAGTTATTGTTTACTTGTATGATTGTTTTCCAGCCATTCACTTTCAATCTCCATGTGTCTCTGGGTCTAAGATGTGTCTCTTGTAGACAGCATATGGGTGGGTCATATTTCTTTATCCAATGTCCCAGTCTGAATCTTTTGATAGGTTAGTTTAATCTGTTGACATTCAGTGTTATTACTTTCAAGGAATTTTTTGTGTTAGCCATATTTTGATTGGACTTGTGTTTGTCATATTTTGTTTGTATTTTTTTCCCCTTCTCTTCTTGTCTTTTTGTTGTTGTTGTTGCTCTCATACTCTCCTCCAACTTTGCCTGTCCTGTTTTTTCCTTTCTTCCTGCAGAACTCACTTTAGAATTTCTTGAAGGGGAGGTTTCTTGTTGGTATACTCTTTCAGTTTTTGTTTGCAAATATTTTGAACTCTCCATCATTTTTGAATGCTAGTTTAGCTGGATAGAGTATTCTTGGTTGGAAATTTTTTTACTTTAGTACCTTGACTATATCATACCACTGCCTTCTTGCCTCCATGGTTTCAGATAAGAAATCAGCACTTAATCTAATGGAGCTTCCCTTGTATGTGATGGTTTTCTTTTCTCTTGCTGCTTTTAGGATTTTCTTTTTGTCTTGAGCATTGGATATTTTGACAAGTATATATCTTGGGGTGGGCCTGTTGAGGTTTATGACTAGTGGAGTGCACTGTGCTTCTTGGATATGTACATCTGTCTCTTTCAGTAGATTTGGGAAGTTTTCAGTCATTATTTCCTGCAGCACTCCTTCTGACCCCTTTCCCTTCTCTTCTCCTTCTAGAATGCCTATAATAAGTATGTTTGAGCGTTTTGCATTGTCATTCAGGTCCCTAAGTCCTAGCTGGATTTTTTCTATCTTTGTATCGACCCCTTCTACTATCTGTTTGATTTCTGATGTACTGTGTTCCACATCACTAATTCTCTGCTCTGCCTCTTCTAGTCTGCTGATATTTGCTGCAAGTGTATTTTTGATTTCTTGAACTGCGGTGTTCATTCCCATTATATCTGTTATCTTTTTGTGTATGTCTGCAATTTCCCCTCCAAGTGATGTCTTCATGTTGTTAACATCTTTCATTACTTCATCAAATTTGTCGGTTATAAATGTTCTGAGATCTTTCATTGCTTGTGCAAAGTTCTGCTCCTGTTCCTGATTTTTAGTTTGTTGATTGGATTCAGCCAAGTTTTCCTGATCACTGATTTGGTTTGTAGATTTTTGTTGCTTTCTGGTCATTATTTAATCTTGATGGATTTAATCAGTTCCTTAGCTTCTTTGTCTACTCTTGGAGATTAATTAGCTGTTGTTTTTGCTTAAGTGTTATATCTTCTCTTTGTCACTTTGTTCTTATTCTAATTTCTTGTTGTTGGCTAAGTTCACTTTAAAGGAAAGTATTAGTGGCAGGGAAAGGCAATTGTGTAAGCAAGGGAAAAGTGTAAAGTAGTATTGGTGATATATGTTAACAAAGCAAGAGTATGAGATCTGGGAGGATGGAGGTCAGATTCATGTAAATTGTGTAGAGTTATAGCAGTAGGTAGAGTACCTATTATGAGGTAGATGATTGAATATGGGAGGAATATGGTATGAGCTAAAAAGCTATTGTTTTCATGAGAGAAAAGGAGAAAAGAAAGGCAATAGTTTCAAGAGTGGAAAACAGGCAGAAAACAAAACAAAGGTACTAGAAATTAAGACTTAGACACTTCGTGGATCAAAGAAAGGGAGGTGGGAGGTGAAATATAAGAGAGACAGTAGATGATGGCAGATGTCAAGATGTAGGGGAAAGAGGATAGCGTAGGTAGCCTAAATCAGTTCACACAGAAATGAGGCAGTGGAGGATGAGAAAACCCCAGCAAATGTGAGGTGTTTCCTGGTGCACCTATTGTATAATTGAGTTAAAATAAAATAAGTCAAAGATGAGGGACATGAGGGAGAGGGAAAACAGAAAAAGAAAAAAAAAGAAAAAAATAAAATAAAGGGGGGAGAGAAGAAAGAAGAAAGGAAAAGGGGGTGGGCAAAGGGTGGGACACAGGTAGGGGAAAGAAAAAAAAAACAGATATACATGAACCACAATTAAAACACCAACTACACAACAACAACCACAAAAAACCCCTAAATAACTGAATAAAAAAAAGACTTTGGGGGATATGCTGTGAGAAAAGACTAGGGGATAATGCGATGTTAGCAATCAGGACATTAAAAAAAGTAAAAAATAAGACAAAATGAAAATAAAAACAAAACAAAATGAAACAATAAAGAAAAAATGCCAACATTCAAGGCTAGGGCATTCAAGGACCTCAGATGGACCTCAGGGCGTGATGGATTCAGGGGTGGAAAGTCTGAGATATTAAAGACTCAAGAGGTGTGATTATCTGGGGTGTGGGCCACCAGAGTTTAGGGGATTAAGACCTGGCAACCTCCAATCTGGTCAACAGGAAGCCTAGGAGCCCCGCAATGTAACACAGCCCTCAGGGATCCCCACAGCTGGGTGCCAGCCCTATGGGGGAAGTCAGATATGCAAACTCTATATTATGACTGAACCCTGCAATTCACTTACTTAGTAGGGCTCATTAATGTGGGTATATCGTCACTTGAGCTTTTGGACAGCTCCCGCCCTGTGCTTCCACAACACTGCCACTTAGGGCGCCTTTACACCGCAGCCACTTTACTGGCACAGATCTGAAGCCCGGCCTGTGATGCCAAAAGCAGATTCCAAAACTGGAATTCCCAAGATTCGCAAAATATTCCCTAATCGGCTTCCAGACGTGTCCTCTTCCCTCGCCGCACCCTGAAACAACTTCCCAATTACGTCCCTTTATTGCCTAAAGCCTAATTCGGTTGCAGATCAGCAGCCAGGCTTGTGGGGGTGGGGCTTCAGGCAAAAGCCCTATTATTTGTGTCCGCAATCAAAAATTTCCCCCGCTTCACAACAAAACACCATCTATCTCCCCAAATCGATCCGCAAAGGCGACTGGTCGCATAAACCCGCCTACAGCCCACCCAGGACTCACGAACTCCCCAGCTCCACAGAGCCACCAAAAAGCTGAGCCGCTGCATGGCACTGGAGCTCCCCCACCCCCAAGAGGGAGGAACCCGTGTGCGGGTCTCACCTCCGGGCAATAGAACCCAAATTATATCTTACAGACCAATCCTCTACATTACCTTTCCACCAAATCGATGTCCAGACACTTACTGCCCTGCAAAAATCCCAAAAAATCTCTGCCTCAGAGAACCTTCAGCCACTTCCAGCCATCTCTTCCCAGGAGAGACCGCAAGACAAGTTCACTCAGCGACCATCTTGCTTCTTCTCCTTTTTTTCTTTCCTTTTCTCTACCTGTTTCCAACCCTTTTCCAACCCCTTTTTTCTTTCTTCCTTTTCTTCTCTTTTTTTCTCTTTTTTCTCTCTCTCTTGTCCCTCATTTTCTTCTTATTTTATTTTATCTTAATTATACAATAGGTGCTGCAGGGAACACCTCACATTTGCTGGGTTTCCTCATCCTGCACGGCCTCATTTCTGTGTGAATTGATTTTGGCTACCTACACTATACCCTTTCCCCTACATCTTGATATCCTCCATCATCTACTGTCTCTCCTATATTCCACCTCCCTTTCTTTGATCCACAAAGTGTCTAACTCTTAATTTCTAATACCTTTGTTTTGTTTTCTGTCTGTTATCCACTCTTGAAACTTACCTTTCTTTTCTCTTTCCCTCTCTCACGAAAATACTAGCTTTTTAATTCATACCATATGCCTCCCATATTCAGTCAAGTACCTCATTATAGGTACTATACCTACTGGTATAAATCTACAGAACTTACATGAATCTAAACATGCGTCCTCCCAGATCTCATACTGTTGCTCTGTTAACATATATCACCAATACTACTTTAATCTTTTTCCTTGCTTACACAATTGCCTTTCCCTGGCCTTAATATTTCCCTTTAAAGTGAACTCAACCAGCAATAAAAAATTAGAATAAGAAGAATAAAGTGAAAAAGAGAAGATATAACACGCAAAAACAACAGCTAATTAATCCCCAAGACTAGACAAAGAAGCTAAGTAATTGATTAAACCCGTCAAGATAAAATGATGACCAGACAGCAACAAAAATCGACAAACCAAACCAGTAATCAGGAAAACATGGCTAAATCCAATGAACAAACTAAAAATCAGGAAGGGGAGCAGAACTTCACACAAGTAATGAAGGATCTCAGAACATTTATCACTGACAAATTTAATGAAGTAAAGGAAGAGGTTAACAACATGAAGACAACAGTTGGAGGGGAAATTGCAGACATACACAAAAAGATAACAGATATGATGGGAATGAACACCACAGTTCAAGAAATCAAAAATACACTCACAGCAAATATCAGCAGACTAGAAGAGGCAGAGCAGAGAATTAGTGATGTGGAAGACAGTACATTAGAAATCAAACAGATAGTAGAAGTGGTTGATAGAAAGATAGAAAAAATCCAGCTAGGACTTAGGGACCTGAAAGATAATGCAAAATGCTCAAACACACATATTATAGGCATTCCAGAAGGAGAAGAGAAGGGAAAGGGGTCAGAAGGAGTGTTGCAGGAAATAATGGCTGAAAACTTCACAAATCTACTGAAAGAGACAGTACATATGCAAGAAGCACAGCACACCCCAATCGTCATAAACCCCAACAGGCCCACCCCACAACGTATACTTGTCAAATTATCCAACAGTCAAGACAAAGAGAAAATTCTAGAAGCAGCAATTGAAAAGAAAACCATCACATACAAGGGAAGCTCCATAATATTAAGTGCTGATTTCTCATATGAAACCATGGAGGCAAGAAGGCAGTGGTATGATATAGTCAAGATACTAAAGGAAAAAAATTTCCAACCAAGAATACTCTATCCAGCTAAACTAGCATTCAAAAATGATGGAGAGTTCAAAATATTCACAGATAAACAGAAACTGAAAGAGTATGCCAACAAGAAACCTCCCCTTCAAGAAATTCTAAAGGGAGTTCTGCAGGAAGAAAGGAAAGAACAGGACAGGCAGAGTTGGAGGAGAGGGTAAGAGCAACAAAAAATACAAAAAGAGAAGGGGAAAAAAAACCAAAATATGACAAACACAAGTCCAATCAAAATATGGCTAACACAAATAATTCCTTGAAAGTAATAACACTGAATGTCAACGGATTAAACTCACCTATCAAAAGATTCAGACTGGGACATTGGATAAGGAAATATGACCCATCCATATGCTGTCTACAAGAGACACATCTTAGACCCAGAGACACATGGAGATTGAAAGTGAATGGCTGGAAAATAATCATATAAGCTAACAATAACCAAAAAAAGGCAGGAGTAGCTATATTAATATCAGACAAAATAGACTTTAAATGTGAAACAATTGTGAGAGACAAAGAAGGATACTACATTTTAGTGAAAGGGACAATCTGTCAAGAAGATCAAACAATCATAAATATTTATGCCCTTAACAAGGGTGCCTCTAAATGCGTGAGGCAAATGCTGGGAAAACTAAGTGAAACAATAGATACATCTACAATTATAGTGGGGGATTTTAATACACCACTATCAACTCTGGACAGAACATCTCAAAAGAGAATCACCAAAGAAACAAAACATCTGAACAGTATATTAGAGGAGCTGGATCTAATAGACATATATAGATCGCTACACCCAAACACAGCAGGATATACATTTTTCTCAAGTGCACATGGATCATTCTCCAAGATAGACCATATGCTAGGCCACAAAGAAAGGCTCAATGAATTCACAAAGATTGAAATCATACAAAACAATATCTCTGACCACAGTGGAGTGAAGCTGGAAATTTGCAAGGGACAGAAGCCCAGATTTCACACCACGATTTGGAAATTAAACAGCACACTCTTAGAAAAACAGTGGGTCAAAGAGGAAATCTCAAAAGAAATCAATGACTACCTTGAGTCAAATGATAATGATAACACAACATACCAAAATTTATGGGATGCAGAAAAGCAGTAATGAGAGGGAAATTTATAGCCATAAATTCATATATCAAAAAAGAAGAAAGAGAAAAATTGAAGAACTAACTGCACATTTGGAGGAATTAGAAAAACAACAACAAAGTAATCCAACAGGAAGAAGAAGGAAGGAAATAACAAAGATAAGAGCAGAACGAAATGAAATAGAAAATAAGAAAACACTTGAATAGATAAACAAGACCAAGAGCTGGTTTTTTGAGAAGATCAACAAAATTGACAAACCTTTAGCAAGACTAACAAAAAAATAAAAAATAAAGAGAGAAGACGCAAAACACAAAATAAGATATGAGAATGCCAATATCAGCCCTGACCCCACAGAAATAAAGACTATCATAAGACGACTCTTTGAAAAACTAAATTCCAACAAAAATGACAATTTAGAGGAAATGGACAAATTCCTAAGAACACATAAGCAGCTCATATTGACAAAAGAAGAAATTGATGATCTTAACAAACCAATCACAAGTAAAGAGATAGAATCAGTCATTAAAAACCTCCCAACTAAGAAGAGCCCAGGGCCAGATGGCTTCACAGGTGAATTCTACAAAACATTCCAGAAAGAACTAACACCAATCCTGCTGAAACTCTTCCAAAAAATCACAACAGAAGGAACATTGCCTAACTCGTTCTATGATGCCAACATTACCATAGTAGCAAAGCCAAACAAAGACACCACAAGAAAGGCAAATTACAGACCAATTTCTTTAATGAACCTAGACGCAAAAATAGTTAACAAAATACTTGCTAATTGTATTCAACAACGCATTAAACAAATTATACACCACGACCCAGTGGGATTCATTCCAGGTATGCAAGGATGCTTCAAGATAAGAAAATCAATCAATGGAATACACCATATAAACAGATTCAAGGGAAAAAATGACATGATTATATCTATAGATGCAGAAAAAGCATTTGTCAAAATACAACACCCTTTCTTGATAAAAACATCCCAAAAGATCGGAATACAAGGAAATTTTATGAACACGATAAAGAGTATATATGAAAAACCTACAGCCAACATTGTTTACAATGGAGAAATCCTAAAATCGTTCCCTGTAAAGTCAGGAACAAGACAAGGATGCCCATTGTCTCCCCTTTTATTTAACATTGTCTTAGAAGTACTTGCTCGAGCACTGAGGAAAGAACCAGTTATAAAAGGCATTCAAATTGGAAAGGAAGAAGTCAAAATTTCATTATTTGCAGATGACATGATCCTATACATAGAAAACACTGAGAGATCTACAACAAAGCTTCTAAGAACTCATAAATGAGTTTAGTAAAGTCGCAGGTTATAAGATCAATGTGCAAAAATCAGTAGCATTTCTGTGCACTAATAATGAGCAAGATCAGGAGGAAATCAAGAAACAAATACCATTCACAATAGTAAAAAAATCAAATATTTAGGAATAAATTTAACTAAAGAGGTTAAAAACTGATACACTGTGAACTATACAAGATTGTTCAAGGAAATCAAAGAAGACCTAAATAAATGGAAGAATATTCTTTGTTCATGGATAGGAAGATTAAATATTATTAAGATGTCTATCCTACCAAAACTGATCTACACATTCAAGGCAATCCCAATAAAAATCAACACAGCCTTCTTTAAGGAACTAGAAAAACTAACTATGAAATTTATTTGGAAAGGAAAGAGACCCCGAATAGCCAAAGACATATTGAAAAAGAAAAACGAAATTGGAGGAATCACACTACCTGACTTCAAAACATACTACAAAGCTACAATAATGAGAACAGCATGGTATTGCCATAAGGAGAGACACACAGACCAATGGAATCGAATTGAAAGCTCTGATATAGAACCTCACATATATAGCCATACAATATTCGATAAAGCCACCAAACCCTCTCAACTGGGAGAGAGTGCCCTATTCAACAAATGGTGCCTGGAAAACTGGATAGCCATATGTAGAAGAATGAAAGAGGATTACCATCTCACACCTTATACAAAGATCAACTCAAGATGGATCAAAGACCTAAATATAAGAGCCAAGACCATAATGACCTTGGAAAGTTGTGTAGGGAAACATCTACAGGACCTTGTAATAGGAAATGGCTTCATGAATATCACACCAAAATCACGAGAAGCAAAAGAAGAAATAGATAAATGGGACTTCCTCAAAATTAAAGCCATCTGCACCTCAAAGGAGTTTGTCAAGAAGGTAAAAAGGGAACCCACACAATGGGTGAAAATATTTGGCAAGCATATATCTGATAAGAGAATTATAGCTTGCATCTATAAAGAACCCCTACATCTTGAAATAAAAAGATAAACAAACCATTTAAAAAATGGGAAAAAGATTTAAACAGACACTTCTCCAAAGAAGAAGTAAAAATGGATAAAAAGCACATGAAAAATTGCTCCAAATCTCTAGTTATCAGGGAAATGCAAATCAAAACTACAATGAGATACCATCTTACTCCCATAAGATTGGCAGCTATGAAAAAAACAGAAGGATACAAATGCTCGAGAGGTTATGAAGAAATGGGAACACTCATCCATTGCTGGTGGGAATGCAGAAGGGTTCAAGCATTCTGGAAGACAGTTTGGCGGTTTCTCAAAAAACTAACCATAGATTTGCCATATGACCCAGCAATACCACTGCTGGGTACATACCCAGCAGAACTGAAAACAAGGACAAAAACTGATAAATCCACACCGATGTTCATAGCAGCATTGTTCACTATCGCCAAAAGTTGGAATCAACCCAAATGCCCATCAACAGATGTGTGGATCAATAAAATGTGGTATATACATACAATGGAATACTACTCGGATGTAAGAACAAAAACACTACAAAAACACATGATAACATGGATGAATCTTGAGAAACTTATGTTGAGTAAAGCAAACCAGGCATTGAAGGACAAATACTACATGACCTCAATGATATGAAATAAGCAAGCTGCCTCAGAGAGCTAGAGACTGGAAGATAGGCTTACAGCAAATCGGGCGGTGGAGGAAGGATGTGAGCTGACGTCTGCAGGGGTGGTATCTATGATGAGTTGGCGGTAAGTATGAGCACAAAGAAGAGATAAAATGGGGGCAAGGGGTTGGATTTGCATGGGGTTTTGTGGGTTTGAGGGGGGCTGGGGTGGACGGATGGGTAAATTTGCCCAAAAATTGGGGAGGGGCAACATACGAACATAGGAGAGTGTCAGGTGTTGGTTGAGAGTAAAATGCTGAGAAAATCGTATCAAAATATAATTAGGAGGGTTACCTGTTTAGGATGCTCAGAGGGGATGGTCTGATGCAGGACAGACTCCTGGGGAATGTCTGAATGCTCATTTTGCCAGGGTGGGTTTTACCATTGGGTAGAGACCCAAGTAGTGAGAGTGGGGGTAAACCCACATCCTGGGGAGGACTAATGCCTTCAAATAGAGTGAACTGTATCTCTGGAGAGAAAGGGTGGCTCCCAGGGCATTAGGGCAGTTGAGCAAGTCAGGCCTGAACACTGTTGCAAGTATCTCTGGATGTGGCTCCTTGGGAAATGGAGATTGGCTGTCGCTGTGGGCCCCAAGGGGAGGGAAAAATGAATGTTGAATGGATGGAACCAACATCAATGTCGGGGTAAGAGAGGAGTTTCACGAGAGTACACAATGATGGATATAAAACCTGTAATATTACATCAAAAACATATAGGGAAGACAGACTAATAATGTAAACCATAATGTAAAAAATAGGATAACTAAAAACTTAGAAAACTGCATATCCTAATGTATGGACCACAATGTAAGCACAGATGTCACCTTGTTTGAAAGCTATTGTCTCAGAGTCTGTACATCAGTTTAAGTAAATATGATATGAATAAGTTATAAGAATATCGCTGAGGAAGGGAAAGGTTTTATGGTGGATGTGTAGGAGTACTGTATATTGTATATATGAATTACTGTGACCTAAGAATCTTGTGAAGAGATGCTCAATAATTAGGAAAAAAGAAAAGAAAAAGATAGGATGTAGAATTTTTCCAAATCAATACGTATTCTATATGTAACCTTTAAATCATCGCTATATTCCATTTTGCTAGTAAGGGAACCTGACATTATATTGGGCTTCACTTTTCAGGAAGTTTTGGATCACAGAATGGTTCAACAATATCAGCGGAGGAATATTGGTATGGGATGTTTCTGACAGGCAATATATGGTTGACAGGGAGTTATACAGGGCATATGTCCCGGGTGCATGTTTATGTTTGGATATACTCATAGTGGAAACAATTAAAAACAACAGCTGGGGGGGATACTGGGTTCCTGGCCAGGGGTGCTCTCTCGTGATCACTAGGAGAGCACTGGCAGTCCCTCAGTTGCAACAGTAAGGACCAGGAAGGAATGAGGTTCCTACAGTGAGCCCCTGATACTAATGACTATGTTTGTGAGCCTATATGCCTGAAATAAGAACAGGGCCTAGAGCAGCACTGTGCCTGGGAGTTTCCTCCTGACAGCCTTCATGTTACTCAAATGTGGCCAGTCTCAAAGCCAAACTCAGCATGTAAATGCAATGCCTTCCCCCCAGCGTGGGACATGACACCCGGGGATGAGCCTCCCTGGCACTGTGGGATCACTACCAAATACCAGCTGATGATGCAACTAGAAAATGACTTTGAATTAAAGGTTCATTGTGGACCAGCAGAATATCCTTGTCTACATATATTAACAGGAGTTTAAAATGCTGTTTGACCTAAATTAAGGGGGAAACGGAAAGGATAAATGAGTTTATATGGCTAAGAGTCTTTAAAAAAGAGTCTGGAGTTTGTCAGAAAGATTGCCCTTATGCACAACTGAGCAGAGTCTCAGAGACAGATAAAGTAGATACAACCTCAGGTATTGGTCCTTTTGAGGGCTGAAGAGACCCACGGGTTCTATGGTCATGGCAGATGGGGTTCACTGTCATGTCAGTTAGCCCTTCTTTGGAGCTGGTGTTTCTGTGTGATGGAACTGGACTCAGATGGGATCTCTTTTCACAAGACTTTCATGCTACTTTACTGGAATTGTAGTTGGTGCTGGTGTTTAAGATATATCTAGGGGATTTGAATCTCTGGACTGACAATATGATAACCATGCCCTGAACCTCAACAGACTTCAACCCCTACACTCTGATTTATTGGACTTACCCCACTCAGCTAACATGGAGTTGAAGAATGCCGAACACCACACCATGGATCCTACAGTGCCGACAAATGAAAGCAGGAGGATTGCATCCAGTATCCATGTGGAATCCTAAGCACTCTCTTGACATAGATGTGTAATGGGCACAACCAATCCAAGGTCCACAGAGAAAATGTGGCATTGGTGTGGGAAAAGTGGCCACGGTGGCTGCTGGGTGCAGGGAATGGGAGGAGAGATGAGATATGGAGGCGTTTTCAGGACTTGGAGTTGTCCTGGGTGGTGCTTCATGGACAATTATGGGACATTTTATATCCCCCCAGGGCCCACTGGATGGAATGTGGGAGAGTATGGGCTATGATGTGGACCATTGACCATGAGGTGCAGCAATGCCCAGAGATGTACTTACCAAATGCAATGGATGTGTCATGATGATGGGAGAGAGTGTTGCTGTGGGGGGAGTGGTGGGGTGGGGGCGGTGGGGTTGAATGGGACCTCATATTTTTTGAATGTAATATTTTTAGAAAACGAATAATAAAAAATTAAAAAAAAAAAGAAATAAAAAAAAAGATGACCAAAGAAAAATAGTTGGAACGAAATTAAAACAACAGGAAACAGAGGATGGAAAAATGAAGGAAAGAACAGAAATAAAGTAGGTAGAAAAAATAAATAAAGAAAAAAAGGAAAAAAACAAAAGGAGAAAGATGTTTATTAACATGAAACAAAATAACGACAATGAAAACAACAACAACCAAAAACAACCCAGGAAAAGCATCATTCCCTCTTAAGCCCCTAAGAATCTTCTCAGGCTGCCAGTCCTCATCAATTAATCAACCTCCAGCATGCCCTCCACAAGTGATGTACAGGATTTGAGTGAATAAAATAAAGAAAACTGAAAAAAAAGAAGAAATTGAAAAAGAATAAAAAAGAACTGATTAAAATGAAAAAAATAACAGATCAAAGAAAATGTAAATAAAAAAAAATTCTACCTGTATATTCCCTGTCGAAATGTATCAGCTGGATGCTGATAACCAAGTGCACCGCTCTCTGGATAACTTCTCAAAAAAGACCTGGTAATTGAACCAGGGACCGAGTTTGTGCAAAACAGGAATTCCTCCACTGAGCTTCACTGTCTCCATAGCATGAAGAAGCATCTGAAGGCTTATCTGAATCTTTCTGCTCTGTTCCCTTGGGCGAATTAGGCTTCTAACCATTTGACAAGCCAGGCTGGTTAGGCACCTGTCTCTGCCCCATCTCTATCTGAGTTCCTTTATGTACTCAGTCAGCCTGCGTGACCAGATCCCCACCCCCGTCCTCTCATTGTGGCTACCTCAGTGCTGCTTGGATTTCCCTCCAAGTTTCAAAATGGGCTCAACCTGCCAAAATTCACCAAAAAGAAACCACTCTCCACCCTCCAACAGACCCCTCTTCCTCCCAGGGAAAGCTCCTCGCACTCAGTTGGTTGCAGTGAGACTTTACCAAGGGTTTTTGCCTTGAGGGTGGGATTATGCACCATTTCCAGCAGTAACTCAAGGTTTTCCTTTGACTTCTTTATCATTCTTTTCCCCTCCTGGATGATGCATAACACTTTCACATTCTATATATGTCCGAAACAACTCCCTTGTATAGGTTTTTGCTCTTTCTTCATTCTCTTTTGTGAAAGATTTGGGCTCTGCCTGTGTATTTCAATGCCATTTTCCTGGAAGTCCCCACCACTGCATTTATATCAATGATTAGAGTTCTTTCATTGCTGGAATAATAATAAGTCTATAGTAGGATAAAATTTAGTCTATTTAATTCTGTTGTTCATTCCCCAATCTTGAAGATTTTGGGATGGTGATACCAACTCTGCTTCTAATTGAGATGGAGCTTAGATCCCATGGGGAAGATGGATGAAACTATTTTGTTTATGGCTGCAGACACTCTATTCCTTGGGGTGGGCATTGTCCATCATCATCACCTTGTTAGTTTTCCAGGGTGAGTCCAATGAACTGAAAAGTAAATGTTGACTCTGTTGAAATTCAGGGCTTAAACTGGCAAATGGACAGAAAAAAGATTTATGTTTCTGGGACATATAATTATCAAGTGTAGTGCTAATTATAGGTGCAAATAAAAATGGCAGAAGAGTCATGTTAGAGAACATAAAAATAAATCTAATTCTGTTACACTGAGAAGCATAAATTCCAAAGTAAGGCTTACTGATAAGGTGTCATATTCCTGAGATATCTGCTCTGTTTATAGTTTCTGGATGTATTTAGAGACCTCAGTATCCCCACTATTGGAGGTAGTTTTTTTTCTGTGGCCCTTAATGTAAATCTCAGATGTGTATAACTGTAACCTCTGGAATGTCCTCCTGACTCACTTTGAGATCTCTTAGCCACAAAAACTCATTTGTATGTACCTGTTTTCCCTTCTGGTCTAGGTCTTTTTTCCAATGCATCACAAGTTGATGCTTGATAATAATCCCTCAGTGCCAGAGAGGCTCATCCCCAGAAGTTATTTCCCATGTTGGGGGTTGGAAGAAGAGGTAGTGTATTTATATGCTGAGTCAAGCTTAGAGCAAGGCCATATTTAAGTAACAAGGAGGTTTTCAGGAGGTAACTCTTAGGCAATATATAATGTTTTACTTTTTCAAGAAAAGTATCATATGTACAACTATCAATATCAATGGCCTAGCATAATATTCTTTGCTCCACCACTCAGCACTGCCATTATATTTTGTGGATTCTTGTTCTATTACACAATGAAATAGGATTTTCCAGAATCAGGATTCAATATTCTTTAGTTATTGGGTGGGTCTCCACCCACTGAGACAGTGCCCCATGAAGACTTGGATATATTCATATGCCATAGAGGCATTCCCCAGGTCCCTCCCTGCCCACGATCTCTCCCTCACTGACACCCTGCACTAGTGATTCTCCCTTGCCACATTTGTGACCCTTCTCTCATCCAAAACCTCTTTGGAAGATTGCAGTTTCTTTACTTGTGATTGGTTTGTTGAAGTCTATTTACTCTTAGATCAGTGTTGATTATTTGTGTTTTCTAGGAATTTTTCCATTTTGGTTTGTTGTCTAGTTTTATGGTGTATGTTTGTTGATACTATCCTCCTATAACTTCTCATATTTCTATGGAATCAGTGTTAATATCCACCACACCCTTCCAATTTTATTTATTTGCATCTTCTCTCCTTTTTCTTTGTCAAGCTGGCTAAGGTTTATCTATTTTATTCATCTTTTCACAGGACCAAGCTTTAGTTTTGATAATTCGGCCTATAGTTTTTTATTCCACTTGCATGTAAAGCCTAGTTAATTTACCACATTATTCATGTTCTCTCTTTTCTTATAATCTTTCATCTAGATATATCTTTTGATGAAAGTGATGTATTGAAGTATCCAAATATTATTCTAGAGGTTTCCTTTTCTCTCTTTTGTTTTGCCTGTGTTTTCCTCTTGTATTTTGATGCACCATTTTTTATGTGCCGAAATCCTGATTATTATTTCTTCTTGGGGTATTTCCCCTTTTGTTAACATATAGTGTGCTTTTTTTTTTTGTCTCTTATAACAGCTTTTTAATTCAAGTCTATTTTGTCCAATATCAGTATAGACAACCCAGCTCTTTTTTTTCATCTTTTTAAAAATGTTCTATTCAAAAATATGAGGTCCTCATATATCCCCTGCCCCCCCCCACTCCTCCATCATCATGGGACATTCACCCCATTTGGTGAATACATCTCTGAGCACTGCTGCATCACATGGTCAAAGGTCCACATTATAGTTTACACTCTCCCCCCGACCATCCAGTGGGTCTTTGGAGGACATACAATGCCCAGTAACTGTTCCTGCAGTACCACCCAGTACAACTCCAAGTCCTGAAAATGCCTCCACATCACATCTCTTTCTTCTACCATGGCCACTTACTCCAAATCAATGTTACATTTTCTTCAATTACTAATCACAATAGTTCATGAATAGAATATCAGTAAGTCCACTCTAATCCATACTCTATTCCTCCATCCTGTGGACCCTGGCATGGTTGTGTCCACTCCACATCTATGTCAAGAGGGGGCTTAGATTCCACATGAATGATGGATGCAATTCTCCTGCTTTCAGTTGTAGGCACTCTTGCCTCTCTGATGTGGTGGTTAACCTTCTTCACCTCCATGTTAGCTGAGTGGGGTAAGTCCAATAAACCAGAGCATAGGAATTACTAGTCTATTGAGGCTTAGGGCCTGGCTATCACATGGACAGTCAAGAGATTCAGGTCCCCTGGGTATACATTAAACCCCAGCACCAACCACAGGTCTGGTAAAATTACCAGGAGAGGCTTGTGAACAAAGATCATATCTGAGTCCAGCTCCATCACACAGAAACACAAATTCCAAAGTAAGGCCAACTGACATGGCACTGAACTCCATCTGCCATGACCATAGAACCTGTGGGTCTCTGTAGCCCTCAGAAGAATCAATACCTGGGGTTGTATCTACTTTAGCTGTCTCTGGGACTCTGCTGAGGTATGTGTAAGGGCGGCCCCTCTGTTGACCTCCCAGCTCTTTTTTGGAGACTCATAGCCATATAAACTCATTTGTCCTTTCCATTTCCCCCTTTTTACCCAAAGTCAAAAAGCAGTTTTTAACACCTGATACTACATGTAAGCTGAGATATTCTGCCAGTCTGAGTTGACCTCTTTGTTCATGGTCTTTTTTGTAGTTACATCATCAACTGGTGCTTGGTAGTAATCCCTCAGTGCCAGGGAGGATCATCCCCCGGAGTCATGTCCCATGCTGGTGGGGGGGGGAGGGAGGGGAAGGCAATGCATATACATGCTGAATTTGGCTTCGAGAGTGGCCACACTTGAGCAACATGGAGGCTCTCAGGAGGTAACTCTTAGGCACCCCATAGCTATAGGCCTAGTTCATATTTCAGGCACACAGGCTCATAATCAGAGCCATCAGTATCAAGGGCTCATTGTTGGACCATCCATCTTATTGGTCTTTGCCATTGCACTTGGGGGATTGTTGTTCCACTGAGGAATGTGATAAAGCTCCCCTGGTCAGGGATTCAGCATTTTCTCATCTGTCATTTCCAACTGAAACCACTATAAAAATACCCAAATCTTTCTATGTACCCTGTATACATGCCCTGGAGAAGTCCCTCCCAACCGTGTGCAGCTCACCAATGATACCCCACATAAGTGCTCCTCCCCTGCCATAGTTGAACCTATCTGTAGTTCAAAACTTCTTCAAAAAGGAAGTCCAATATATTGCCAGGTTCCCTTAAGAGAAAAATGGAATATAGTGATGGGTTTAAAGGTTAGTTATAAAATACATAGAAATTTAGAAAAAGTAAATAAAGGAAAAATAAATTGAGTTATCAAAGAAATGAAAAAATGAAAAAGCTTTGTTTTTGACATTTTGCATTTCATCACTGCTACAGGTGTTGCCCTGTATGTACAGTGGCAAGGCAATTTCTTCCATTTGTTCCTCAGTGTCAACCTCCTTTCTTTCTTTTTTTCCCCTGATTATTAAGTTTCTCTTGACATAAGTTTTAGGTCACAGTAATTCACATATATAATATATGGTACTCCCACATATCCAACATCAAGCCCTTTCTCCATTCCCCAACAGTGATCTTTTTACTTGTTCATATTATATTTGTTGCAGCTAATGTACAGAAATTGAAACAATAGCTTTCAAACATGGTTCCATTTGGGTTTACATTATGGTTTATATTTTAGACTATACAATTTTCTAAAGTTTTGGTTATCTTATGTTTTACATTATGGGTTACATTTTAGCCTATAGACTTTGATAGTGTCTATATTTTTGGTGTAATTTAACATGACCTATATCCATCATGGCATGATCTTGTGGAACACTTCCATTTCCCCACAGTTACCCTGATTCCATGTATTAAACATCTCTTTCCCCCTCCCATCAGGGCCAACCATTACAATCAATCTTCATTCCTTGAGGGACCACATTTAGAGATACTTGCAAAAATGTTGAGGGCTTGACATACCTGACTGCCCTAATCCATTGGGAGCCACCAATTCTCTCAAGAAATACAATGCCCTCTGTTTGAGAACATCAGTCCTCCCCAGGATGTGGGTATACCTTCACTCTCATTTTATGGGTCTTCACCCAATGATATAATCCACTATGACAAAAATTAGCACTGACAAACTTCCCAGAAGCTTGTCCTGTGTCAGATGCCCCCCTGCCCTTAAGCATCCCAAACAGGCAACCTTCCATATTACATTTTCTGATGAGTTTTCTCTGCACCACAATTTCAACCACATACCTGATAATCTCCCATGGCCAATTGTTCTCCTCACCCTCTCCCCAATTTCTTGAGCAATCTGACCCATTTAATTTTTTGATAACCAATTAATTTTTACATTAATTTTTCTAAATTAGTATATATTCTATATCTTACCTTTAAACTCATCACTGTATTTCATTTTACTATTAATGGAACCTGGAAATACACTAGACTTCATTTTTGAAGTTTTGGGTTACAGAGTGGTTCAACAATGGCAGGGGAGGAATACTGGTGTGGGATGCTATTGACAAGGGACCCATCGTTGGCAGGGAGTTTTGCAGGGTGCATATCCAAGGTACATAAAAATATTTGGATATTTTCATAGTGGCTACAGTTGAAAATGACAACTGAGGGAGTGCTGAGTTCCTAGCCAAGGGAGCTCTATCACATTCCCTAATGGAACAGCAACAATCCCCAAAGTGCATCAGCAAAGACAAAAATAGAAGGATGGTTGAACAATGAGCCCTTGATACTAATGACTGTACTTGTGAGCCTATGTATCTGAAATAAAAACTAGACCTAGAGCTGCAGGGTGCCTAAGAGTTACCTCCTGAGAGCCTCCGTGTTGCTCAAATGTGGCCTGTCTCAAAGCCAAACTCAGCATGTAAATTCATTGCCTTCCCCACAGCATGGGACATGACTCCCTGGCATGAGTCTCCCTGCTGCTGAGGAATTACTACCAAGCACCAGCTGATGATGTAACTAGAAAATGATCTTAAATAAAAGGGTCAACTCAGACCAGCAGAATATCTCAGCCTACATGTAATATCAGGAGTTAGAAGTGCTTTATGACCTTGCATAAAAGGGGGAAATGAAAAGGACAAATGAGTTTATATGGCTGTGAGTTTCCAAAAGAGAGCAGGGGGGTTATCAGAGGGGTTGCTCTTATTCATAGCACAGGAGAGTCCCAGAGACAGATAAAGTAGATCCAACACCAGGAACTGGTTCTTCTTAGGGCTACAGAGACCCACAGGTTCTATGGTCATGGCAGATGGAGTTCAGTGGCATGTCAGTTGGCCCTACTTTGGAGTTTGGAGTTAACATTTATCACCTTTATCCTTGCTTACACAATTGCCTTTCCCTGATCCTAATACTCTCCTTTAAAGTGAACTCAACCAGAAAAAAGAAATTAGAATAAGAAGAACAAAGTGACAAAGAGAAGATATAATTCTTAGGCAAAACAGCCAATTAATCCCCAAAACTGGCCAAAGAAGCCAAGGAACTGATTAAACACGTCAAGATAAAATGATGACCAGACAGCAACAAAAATCTACAAACCAAACCAGTAATCAGGAAAACATGGCTGAATCCAATGAACAAACTAAAAACCAGGAAGGGGAACAGAACTGCACACAAGTAATTAAAGATCTCACAACATTTATCACCGACAAATTTAATGAAGTAAAGGAAGAGGTTAATAACATGAAGACAACACTTGGAGGGGAAATTGCAGACATACGCAAAAAGATAACAGACATGATGGGAATGAATACCACAGTTCAAGAAATCAAAAATACACTCACAGCAAATATCAGCAGACTGGAAGAGGCAGAGTAGAGAATTAGTGATGTGGAAGACAGTACATCAGAAATCAAACGGATAGTAAAATTAATCGATAAAAAGAGAGAAAAAATCCAGCTAGGACTTAGGAACCTGAATGACAATGCAAAATGCTCAAATATATGTATTATAGACATCACAGAAGGAGAAGAGAAGGGAAAGAGGTCAGAAGGAATGTTGCAGGAAATAATGGCTGAAAACTTCCCAAATCTACTGAAAGAGACAGATGTACATATCCAAGAAGAACAGTGCACCGCAATCATCATAAACTCCAACAGGCCCACCCAAAGACATATACTTGTCAAATTATCCAATGCTCAAAACAAAGAGAAAATTCTAAAAGCAGCAAGAGAAAAGAAAACCATCACATACAAGGGAAGCTCCATAAGATTAAGTGCTGATTTCTCATCTGAAACCATGGAGGCAAGAAGGCAGTGGTATGATATAGTCGAGGTACTAAAAGAAAGAATTTCCAACCAAGAATACTCTATCCAGCTAAACTAGCATTCAAAAATGATAGAATGTTCAAAATATTCACAGATAAACAGAAACTGAAAGAGTATGCCCACAAGAAATCTCCCCTTGAAGAAATTCTAAAGGGAGTTCTGTAGGAAGAAAGGAAAAAACAGGACAGGCAGAGCTGGAGAAGAGTGTAAGAGCAACCAAAAAGACAAAAAGAGAAGGGGAAGAAAACAAACAAATTATGACAGACACAAGTCCAATCAAAATATGGCTAACATAAATAATTCCTTGAAAGTACTAACACTGAGTGTCAAAGGATTAAACTCACCTATCAAAAAATTCAGACTGGGACATTGGATAAGGAAATATAACCCATCTATATGCTGTCTACAAGAGACATATCTTAAACCCAGAGACTCATGGAGGCTGAAAGTGAATGGTTGGAAAACAATATTACAAGCAAACAATAACCAAAAAAGGCAGGAGTAGCTATATTAATATCAGACAAAATAGACTATAAATATGAAACAATTGTGAGAGACAAAGAAGGATACTACATACTAGTGAAAGGGACAATATGTCAAGTAGATTGAACAATCATAAATATTTATGCTCCTAACAAGGGCGACTCTAAATATGTGAGGCAAACACTGGGAAAGCTAAGTGAAAGAATAGATGCATCTACAATTATAGTGGGGAATTTTATTTTTATTATTTATTTTTATTTTTATTTTTTTAAAGATTTATTTTTATTTATTTAATTCCACTCCCCTCCCCCAGTTGTCTGTTTTCTGTGTCTTTTTGCTGCGTCTTGTTTCTTTGTCCGCTTCTGTTGTCGTCAGCGGCATGGGAAGTGTGGGCGGTGCCATTTCTCGGCAGGCCGCTCCCTCCTTCGCGCTGGGCGGTTCTCCTTATGGGTGCACTCCTTGCGCCTGGGGCTCCCCTACGTGGGGGACACCCCTGTGTAGCACGGCACTCCTTGCGCGCATCAGCACTGCATATGGGCCAGCTCCACATGGGTCAAGGAGGCCCGGGGCTTGAACCGTGGACTTCTATGTGGTAGACAGATGCCTTAACCACTGGGCCAAAGTCCGTTTCCCATAGTGGGGAATTTTAATACACCACTATCAACTCTGGACAGAACATCTCAAAACAGAATCACTAAAGAAAAAAAATATTTGAACAGTATATTAGACGAGCTGGATCTAATAGACATATACAGATCACTACACCCAAACACAGCAGGATGTACATTTTTCTCAAATGCACATGGATCATACTCCAGGATAGACCATATGCTAGGCCATGAAGAAAGGCTTAATGAATTCAGAAGGATCAAAATCATACAAAATAATATCTCTGACCACATTGGAGTGAAGCTGGAAATTTGCAAGGGCCAGAGGCCCATATTTCACAACATTATTTGGAAATTAAACAGCATAATGTTAGAAAAACTGTGGGTAAAAGAGGAAATATCAAAAGAAATCAAAGACTACCTTGAAACAAATGATAATGATAACACGACATACCAAAATTTATGGGATGCAGCAAAAGCAGTACTGAGAGGGAAATTTATAGCCATAAATTCATATATCAAAAAAGAAGAAAGAGAAAAATTGAAGAACTAACTGCACATTTGAAGGAATTAAAAAAAACAACAACAAAGTAACCCAACAGGAAGAAGAAGGAAGGAAATAACAAAGATAAGAGCAGAACTAAATGAAATAGAAAATAAGAAAGCCCTTGAACAGATAAACAAGACCAAGAGCTGGTTTTTTGAGATTAACAAAATTGACAAACCTTTAGCAACACTAACAAAGAAAAAAAGAGAGAAGATGCAAATACACAAAATAAGAAATGAGAAAGGCGATATCACCACTGACCCCACAGAAATAAAGACTATCATAAGAGGATATTTTGAAAAACTATATTCCAACAAAAATGACAATCTAGAGGAAATGGACAAATTCCTAGAAACACATAAGCAGCCCATATTGACGAAAGAAGAAATTGATGATCTTAACAAACCAATCACAAGCAGAGAGATAGAATCAGTTATCAAAAATCTCCCAACTAAGAAGAGCCCAGGGCCAGATGGCTTCACAGGTGAATTCTACAAAACATTCCGGAAAGAACTGACACCAATCCTGCTGAAACTATTCCAAAACATCGAAACGGAAAGAACATTACCCAACTCCTTCTATGATGCCAACATTACCCTAGTACCAAAGCCAAACAAAGACATCACAAGAAAGGAAAATTACAGACCAATTTCTCTGATGAACCTAGATGCAAAAATACTTAACAAAATACTTGCTAATCGTATTCAACAATACATTATACGTATTATACACCACGACCAAGTGGGATTCATCCCAGGTATGCAAGGATGGTTCAACATAAGAAAATCAATCAACGTAATACACCATATAAACAGATTGAAGGAAAAAAATCACATGATTATATCTATTGATGCAGAAAAAGCATTTGACAAAATACAGCACCCTTTCTTGATAAAAACACTCCAAAAGATCAGAATTCAAGGAAATTTTTTGAACATGATAAAGAGTATATATGAAAAACCCACAGCCAACATCATTTACAATGGAGAAATCCTTAAATCCTTCCCTCTAAAGTCAGGAAAAAGACAAGGATGCCCACTGTCTCCCCTTCTATTTAACATTGTCTTAGAAGTACTTGCTCGAGCACTGAGGCAAGAACTAGATATAAAAGGCATCAAATTGGAAAGGAAGAAGTCAAAATTTCATTATTTGCAGATGACATGATCCTATACATAGAAAACCCTGAGAGGTCTACAACAAAGCTTCTAGAACTAATAAATGAGTTTAGTAAAGTCGCAGGTTATAAGATAAGTGTGCAAAAATCAGTAGCATTTCTGTACACCAATAGTGAGCAAGATCAGGAGGAAATCAAGAAACAAATACCATTCACAATAGTAAATAAAAAATCAAGTATTTAGAAATAAATTTAACTAAAGATGTAAAAAACTTATACAATGAAAACTATACAAGAGTGTTCAAGGAAATCATTGAAGACCTAAATAAATGGAAGACTATTCCCTTTTCATGGATAGGAAGACTAAATATTATTAAGATGTCTATCCTACCAAAACTGATCTACACATTCAATGCAATCCCAATAATAATCAACACAGCCTCCTTAAGGGAACTAGAAAAACTAACTATGAAATTTATTTGGAAAGGAAAGAGGTCTCAAATAGCCAAGGACATACTGGAAAAGAAAAACAAAATTGGAGGAATCACACTACCTGAATTCAGAACATAGTACAAAGCTACAGGAGTGAAAACAGCATGGTATTGGCATAAGGAGAGACACACAGACCAATGGACTTGAATTGAAAGTTCTGATATAGAACCTCATATAAGCCATATAATATTCTATAAAGCCACAAAACCCTCTCAACTGGGAGAGAATGGCTTATTCAACAAATGATGCCTGGAGAACTGGATATCCATATGTAGAAGAATGAAATAATGAAAGAGGATTACCATTTCATGCCTTATACAAAGATCAACTCAGGATGGATCAAAGACCTAAATGTAAGAGCCAAGACCATAAAGACCTTGGAAAGTTTTGTAGGGAAACATCTACAAGACCTTGTAATAAGAAATGGCTTCATGAACATCACACCAAAAGCACGAGCAGCAAAAGAACAAATTGATAAATGGGACTTCCTCAAAATTAAAGCCTTCTGCACCTCAAAGGAGTTTGTCAAGAAAGTAAAAAGGGAACCCACACAATGGGAGAAAATATTTGGCAACCATAAATCTGATAAGAGACTTATAACTTGCATATATAAAGAACACCTATATCTTGAAAATAAAATGATAAAAAAAACATTTAAAAAATGGGAAAAAGATTTAAACAGACACTTCTCCAAAGAACAAATACAAATAGCTAAAAAGCACATGAAAAAATGCTCCAAATCTCTAGCTATCAGGGAAATGTAAATCAAAACTACAATGAGATACCATCTTACTCCCATAAGATTGGCAGCTATGAAAAAAACAGAAGAACACAAATGCTGGAGAAGATGTGAAGAAATGGGAACAATCATCCACTGCTGGTGGGAATATAGAAGGATTCAACCATTCTGGAGGACATTTTGGTGGTTTCTCAAAAAACTAACCATAGATTTGACATATGACCCAGCAATACCACTGCTGGGTATATACCCAGCAGAACTGAAAACAAGGACACAAATCGATATATGTACACCAATGTTCATTGCAGCATTGTTCACTATCGCCAAAAGTTGGAATCAACCCAAATGCCCATCAACAGATGAGTGGATCAATAAAATGTGGTATAGACATACAGTGGAATACTACTTGGCTTTAAAAACAAATACACTATAAACACACGTGATAACATGGATGAATCTTGAGAACCTTATGTTGAGTGAAGCAACCGAGGCATTGAAGGACAAATACTACATGACCTCAATGATATGAAATAAGCAAGCTGCCTCAGAGAGCTAGAGACTGGAAGATAGGCTTACAGGAAATCGGGGGGTGGAAGAAGGATGTGAGCTCATGTCTGCAGGGGTGGAATCTATGATGAGCTGGCGGTAAGTATGAGCACAAAGAAGAGATAAAATGGGGGCAAGGGGTTGCCTTTGGGTTGGGCTTTGTGGTTTTGAAGGGAGCTGGGGATGGGCGGATGGTAATATTGCCCAAAAATTGGGGGGAGGGAGGGGCAACATATGAACATAGGAGATTGTCAGGTGTTGATTGAGAGTAAAATGCTGAGAAAACCTTATCAAAATATAATTAGGAGGGTTACCTGTTTAAGATGCTCGGAGTGGATGGTCTGATGAAGGCTGGACTCCTGGGGAATTTCTGAATGCTCATTTTGCCAGTGTGGGTTGTACCATTGGGTAGACACCCAAGTAGTGAGAGCCGTGGTGGACCCACATCCTGGGGAGGACTAATGCCATCAAATAGAGGGAACTGTATCTCTCGAGAGAAAGGGTGGCTCCCAGGGCATTAGAGCAGTTGAGCAAGTCAGGCACTGAACACTGTTGCAAGTATCTCTGGATGTGGCTCCTCAGGAAAAGGAGATTGGCTGTTGCTGTGGGCCCCAAGGGGAGGGGAAAATGGATGTTGAATTGATGGACCTAACGTAAATGTGGGGGCAAGAGAGGATTTTTGTTAGAGTAGACAAGGATGGATATAAAACCTGTAATATTACACCAAAAACATATAGGGGATGACAGACTAACAATGTAAACCATAACATAAAACATAGGATAACTAAAAAATTTAGAAAACTTTATATCCTAAAGTATGGACCACAATGTAAGCACAGATGTCACCTTGTTTGAAAGCTATTGTCTCGGAGTCTGTACATCAGTTTCAGTAAATATGATATGAATAAGTTAAAAGATTATCACTGTGGAAGGGAAAAGATTTCATGGTGGATGGGTAGGAGTACTGTATATTGTATATATGAATTACTGTGATCTAAGGCTCTTGTGAAGAGAAGCTCAATAATTAGGAAAAAAGAAAAGAAAAAGATAGGATGTAGAATTTTTCCAAATCAATATGTATTCTATATCTAACCTTTAAACTCATCGCTATATTCCATTTTACTAGTAAGGGAACCTGACATTATATTGGGCCTCACTTTTCAGGTAGTTTTGGATCACAGAGTGGTTCAACAATGGCAGCAGAGGTATACTGGTATGGGATATTATTGAAAGGCAATATATGGTTGACAGGGAGTTATACAGGGCATGTGTCCAGGGTGCATGGAAATGTTTGGTTATACTCATAGTGGAAACAATTAAAAACAACAGCTGGGGGGGTGCTGGGTTCCTAGCCAGGGGGGCTCTGTCGTGGTTCCTAGGGGAGCAGCAGCAGTCCCCCAGGTGCAACGGTAAGGACCAGGAAGGAATCAGGGTCCAACAGTGAGCCCCTGATACTAATGACTATGCTTGTGATCCTGTATGCCTGAAATAAGAACAAGGCCTAGAGAAGCACTGTGCCTAAGAGTTCCCTCCTGACAGCCTCCGTGTTACTCAAATGTGGCCAGTCATGAAGTTAAACTCAGCATGTAAATGCAATGCCTTCCCCCCAGTGTGGGACATGACACCCAGGAATGAGCTTCCCTGGCACCGAGGGATCACTACGAAGTACCAGCTGATGACTTAACCTGAAAATGACCTTGAATTAAAGGTTCAACACGGACCATCAGAATATCCCTGTCGACATATAATAACAGGAGTTAAAAATGCTGTTTGACTTAAATTAAGGGGGAAATGGAAATGACAAATGAGTTTGTATGGCTATGAGTCTCTAAAAAAGAGTCTGGAGGTTTTCAGAAGGATTGCACTTATGCACACCTGAGCAGAGTCTCAGAGACAGATAAAGTAGATACAACCCCAGGTATTGGTCCTTTTGAGGGCTAAAGAGACCCACAAGTTCTATGGTCATGGCAGATGGAGTTCACTGCCATGTCAGTTGGCCCTTCTTTGGAGCTGGTGTTTCTGCATGATGGAGCTGGACTCAGATGGGATCTCTTTTCACAAACCTTTCATGCTACTTTACTGGAATTGTAGTTGGTGCTGGGGCTTAAGATATATCTAGGGGATTTGAATCTCTGGACTGACAATATGATAGCCAGGCCCTGAGCCTCAACAGACTTCAGCTCCTACACTGTGATTTATTGGACTTACTCCACTCAGCTAACATGGAATTGAAGAATGTCAACCACCACACCATGGACCCTAAAGTGCCTACAACTGAAAGCAGGAGGATTGCATCCAATATCCATGTGGAATCTAAACCCCCTCCTGACATAGATGTGGAATGGACACAACCAAGTCAAGGTACACCCGGAAGAAAAAATACAGTAAGGATCAGAGTGGACTTAATGATATTCAATTCATGAACTATTGTGTTTAATAATCAAGAAAATGTGGCATTGATGTGGAAAAAGTGACCATGGTGGCTGCTGGGTGCAGGGAAGGGGAGGAAGAGAAGTGATGGGGAGGCATTCTCGGGACTTGGAGTTGTCCTGGGTGGTGCCCCAGGGACAATTGCTGGATGTTGTATGTCCTCCCATGGCCCACTGGATGGAACGTGGGAAAATGTGGGCTTTGGTGTGGAACACGGGACATGGGGTGCAGCGATGCCCGGAGATGTACTCACCAGACGCAAAGGATGTGACATGATGATGGGGGAGAATGTTATTGCGGGGGAAGTGGTGGGTTGGGGGTGGTGGAGGTGAATGGGGACCTCATATTTTTTTAATGTAATATCTTTTTAAAAATGAATAAATTGAGTAGAATTTGGGAAAAAAAATGGGCAAGAGATTTAAACACTTTTCCAAAGAGGAAGTACAAATTGCCAAGAAACACATATAAAGATGCTGAACTTCATGAGCTATTAGTGAAATGCAAATCAAAACTACAATGGGATATCATATTTAAATTATTAGAGTTGCTAGTATGAAAATAACAGAACACTACAGCTGGTGGAGAGTGTGTAGAGACTTAAGAACATTCATCCCATGCTGGTGAGAATGCAGACTGCTGCAAGGAAAGTGGAATCAATGTTCATCGTGACCTTATACACAATTGCCAAAATTTGGAAATAACCCAAGTGGCCATCAATGGATGAATTGATAAACTAAATATGGTATTTACCTATGATGGGCTATTACTTAGCTGTAAGTAGGAATGAACTACTGACACATATGACACCAAGGATGAATCTTGAAGATCTTAAGTTGAGTGAAGTAAGCCAGTCACTAAAGAAAAAATATTGCATGAACTCTCTGATATGAACTAAGGCTATTGAGCAGACTCACAGAGACAGAGTCTGGAAGGGAGGTTACCAAGTGATAGAAAGGGTGTAGAGAGTTGTGAGCCAAAGCATAATTTGCAGAATCTAAGATAAATTGCGTGGTGGTGATTTGGTGGTTGGTGGGGTAATGATGGTGCAGTGATGTGAGTGGGGTCTATGGTGCTGGAGTATTAGTGTGAGAATAGTTGTAGGATTAAGCTAACTATGAACCTAGAGGAAGGTCTGGAGGAAGGAACTGGTGAACTCTGCAAAGGTTGAGGACTGTTGTTGAGAATACAAATGGGGTAGTGTGCTTCGGGCAGCTATTGTAGAGGAGAATCACTGGTGCAATATATTGGTGATGGGTGGATGTGTGGGGAAATGTTCATCTGGGGCATGTCTCTCTCCAAGATGAATGTATTCATGAGGTCGTATGTTGTTACTTAACTAGGTGGAGACAAACACAATAACCAAACATATTTGTACATTACCATTCTGGGGAGTACTGTTACATTTTCAAATAGAGTAAAAAGAATCTCTAGAGTCCATAGCTCATGTCTAGTAAAAGGAGATAGACCAACATACCAAGCCCTCCATATTATATTTATGGCCCTTTTTCTTATAAAATTGAAAAAGCATGATATCTATGACCTAATGGTTAACTCCTAAAACGTCCTTGTTACTTAAATATGACTTCACTCTAAGCTATACACAATGAATATACTCACTACCTTCCATCTGCCATGGGGCATGACACCTGGGGATAATCTTACTGGGCACCAAAGGACTACTAGGAAGTGTCAACTGGAGATGTACTTGGAAAAAGACCTTGACCAAAGAGGGGACACATTAAATACAAAAGAGTTTTTCAGCAAAGAGACTTCACAGTGAGTCCAGAAGTTACACTTATGCATGTCTCAAGGGGATCTCACTAACTGCCACAGTAAACAAAGCTTAAACAGGGGTGACCCAAGGGCTCTAGAAATACATGGACACTTTAGGCAAGGCACAGAGCCACTTGAAACCAGCATTCCATTGGTGAATCTTAACACGGAGTATAGGATAACCCGTTTCCTCATTTCAACAGAGTTAGGCTCATTTATAATTTCCCTGTATCTGATTACCACATCCATTTTATTTGAACCTAAATTTGCACTATACCCATTAAATATATGTGTGAGAGACTTATATCTTCTATCCATTCATACGTGAGTTGAACCCTGAATCTCAGCAGAGTTGTGGCCTATGCCTAGTCTCCGTTTCAATGGACTTGCCCAAGATAACAAACAACAGGATGAAGATGGACAACCACTTTCCCCTTAAAAAGTCTGTCTACCACTCCAATCAAAACAGTTCCTTCCATCTACTCCATGAGATATGAGTGCTCTCTTAACCTGAAGCAGAGTGGGCATCACCATCCCTAAATCCTCAAGATTTAGAAATGAACAAATGCAAAGGGGAATGCAACCATGGACCAAGGTAGACAATATTAGTGTATTAATGGAAGACCTTGTAACATTGATATAAAGATAATGGTTACCAGATGTTCTCAGGTTGAGAGTTAGGGAAGAATAGTTGGAATATAGGACATTTTTATGGCATTGTAATTGGTCTGCAGGATATTGCAATTATAGATAGAGGTCATTTTATTTTTTGTCAAAAGCAATAAAACAGTACAATGCAAAATGCAAACCATATTGTAAACTATAGATTATGGTAAATAGCAATGACTCAATCTTTGTTCATCAATTTTATTAAATGGACTGTGATAATGTAAGGTGTTATTAAGAAGAGAAGTGTGGGAAGGCCAGGGGAATGGTGGGGCATATGGGAACCCCCTATACTTACAGTGTAACTCTTATGTAATCTATAACTCCTTTAAAAATAAAGTTTATTATATGAAAAACAGATTATTCCCTGAGTATTTTATTTTCTTAGAAGCTATTGTAAATGAACTCTTTTCAATTTTCAGTTAGGGGTATTCTTTGCTCATTTAATAAAACGTAACTGAGTTTTGCATGTTTATCTCATAGCTTGCATTTCCCTGGACTCCTTCATGAGATCTAGAAAATTTCTTGTGGAAACTTAGTATTTTCTGTATAAAAAATATTGCCTTCTTTGAGTACAGATAGCTTTGCCTTTTCTTTTCTAATTTGGATTCTTTTTAAAATTTTTATTTCATAATTTATTTGGCAAGGACTTCCAATAAAATATTTAATGATGATAGAGAAACAGGCATCCTTATCTTGTTCCATAACTCAAAGGGAATATATTCACTCATTCAGCATTGAATATGATTACCTTTTATACATCTTTTACCTTCACTATAATGAGTAAATTACATTGTAGTCTTATTTTTTCTGAGGGTTTTTTAGTGATAGAGCATTGGATTCTGTCAATTGAATTATCAGCATCAATAAAGATTATAATGTGATTGTCCACTTTATTCTGTTAATGTGGCATTTTACATTCATTGATTTTCATATGTTGAACACCTTTGCATTTGTGAGATAAATCCCAATTAATCATGGTGGATAATTCTTATAATATTCTATTTTATTCAGTTTGCTAGTATTTCATCAGGAATTTTCATCAATTTTTTTTAAGGAAAAGGAATCCTAGGACTTCCTTCCTTGTTATTTATGTATCTTTGATATCACAATAATGTTAGCCTCATGGAAGGAGTCAGGAAGTGTTCTTCTCCAATTTGGATTAGTTTGGCAATTGTGTTTAATTCTTACATTAATGTTTGGTAGGATTTACCTTTGAGGCTCTTCTGTCCAGAAATTCTCCTTATTGGGAAGTTTTTTTGATGATTGATTGAATCTCTTACTTTCTGATAGGTTTGCTGATATTTTCTGTTCTTTCTTGAGTCAATTTTGGTAAATTGAGTAATCCACTAATTTCTTTATTTCTTCTATATTATGTAGATTGTTTGCATATGATTTCTCATAGTATTCCCTTAGAATCACTATAATATCTGCAATATCTAGTAATATCCCAATTACATTTTTGATTTAATAATTTTCACTCTCGCTTTTCTTTTTCAACTAAACATTTGCAATTTCATTGATCTGTTTCAAGAACCCACCTTTAGTTTCATTGGTTCTCTCGATTGTTTTTCCATTCTTTTTCATTTCTTTGCACTCTCATCTTCATTATTTACTCCTTATGCTAACTTTAGATTAGGCTAGTGAAGTCCTGGAGTGCTCTTTTTCATTATCTTTATAGAACTTTCCAACACCTGAATTTCCATTGGTTGCATTTCATACATTCCATTTCTTTACCGATATCAACTTCATACATTGTTTTCATTATTTCTTTTATATTTTTTGCACTTATTTTCCCTTAAGTCTCGGCTTTTATTAAAATACATTAGTTACACTCTTGTCTAGTATATTTTCTGTCTGGTCTTCCTAAGGATATTTATATTACTTAGCTTTTTAAAATATTTCCTTTTATTTGAGAAGCTTTGTGTTTGCAGAACAATCACTCATTAAATACAAGGTTCTTATACACTACTCTACTATCAACATCTTGCAGTCGTGTGGAACACTTGTTAGAATTGATGATAGTGGATTTTTATAATTGTCCTAATAAAGAAAGGCATTGATTTACCTTAAGATTTACTATTTGAGTAGCATTTTTCCATGGGTTTTTAAAATTATATTGTTACCATATATACGTCTAACACATTTTGAACATATTAACATATATATTTCATTTTGGTGACAGAAGCAGGACACTGTATGTCCTGCCATGGCCCACTGATGGTCTAAGTGGAAGTGCAGACTACAGCACAAACTGTAGTCCATGCAGCATAGCAGTGCTCCCAAATGTATTCAGCACATGCAATGAATGTGCCATGCCAGTGGAAGAGGTAATTGATGTGGGAGAAGGGAGGGTGGGGAGGCTAGTGGAGTGTATGGGAACCTCTTATTTTTTTAATGTAATATTTTGTGTGATCTATGTAAGTCTCTTGTACATACACCTACCAACTCTAGTACTAATTACAGGTCCAAATAAAAGTACAGAAAAGCCGCCTGTAGGGAATCTGGAAGTGGTGGTCACTGGAGGTTCTGAATGCAGGGAGAGGGAAAAACAGATGTAATAACTGGCATTGAGAATTCTCCTGAAAGATATTGCAAGGAAAGATGCAGGCCTTTATATATCTTGCCATAACCTACAGAAATGAGTGGAAGAGAGTGTAAACTACAATATCAACTTTAATCCATGCTTAGTGAAAAAATAAATTATCCATGCTTAGTGGCAATGCTCCGAAATGTGTTCATCAATTGCAATGAATGTACCTCGTTAATGAAAGATGTTGTTATAGTGGGAAAATATGAGAGGCATGAGGAATGAGGCATATGGAATCCCTTATGTTTTTTAAGTGATATTTGTGTAATCTAAGCATTGTTAAAATTTTTAAAATATCAGCATACCCTTGAATAAGCAAGTTACCTTGATTAAGAGCCAAAAAATTAAAAAAAATCAGATGGTGGGAAAAAAGCATTCAGTTGTTTCAGATTTTGAAATTGTTCAGAGAATATGAAACACGTTTTAATATGTTTTAGAAAATTAAAAAGAAAATTGTAATTATATAAAATGGGATATTTCAATAACAAAATAAATAGATCTCTAAAGATGAAATGTACTTTGATGAAAATTTAAAATTTCCAAGTGGTATAACTGGGAGGAATTTATCTTCAGTGGAAATAAAAAGGCAACCCACCCTGAAACAGAAATTGGAAAATAAAACAAATTTATATCTGTGGTCTTTCCTACATTTCATACTTTCTCTGTGTCCCTCCAATTACTGTCAATAAACCATTCCCACTCGTGACATTTTCTTCCCACAGTAAAACAGAACAATAGCCTCCGTGATTTATTGTTCCACTGATGATTTCTGCCTTGGGTAATAAATAAAAACAAAATACCTTCATTCAGGAAACTCCAGGAGATGAAACACATATATACCACACTTAAGATGATGTATCTCACAGCTATTAATATGTGGGTGTTCCAGTTCTTATGAGAAGGGTGACTTGGAAGTGAGGAGAAATGGAAAGAGTGGCATTGGGGAAAGACACAAGGAGGTGAATTCCAGGACCACCTTATTTATACGGTTACTCTAAAATTTGCTTCTATTGGAAGCTCAGCTTTGGCAGTGGAGGAAGGAATCACCACTCCTGTGTTTGAAATATACTCACTTAGACACTGGCTACACTTTTATGGTGCATTATAAGAGGAAGGGTTCTGTTATTGCTTTCTACTTTGTTGTAGTTTAAATGGTGTTCCTTGGAACTGAGGGCATTTAGTCTCACTTTCCCAACTCAGGACAGTTAATCTTCAGTTGATAGTGTTCATCTTTTCTAAATTTCTCATGATAGGGTCCAAAAACAATTATTCTACTCACACAACATAATACAATTGAGCAGAAAAGAGCTCACTCAAAATGATTCTTGTCCTCCTTCTATATAGCATACATTTCACAGTTTTCAGACAACAATCAAATCTCCCACTTCTCCAGGGAAAATAATAATGTTTCCCACTGTAACCTGGTGTTCATCTCTCCCTGAAGTTATGCAAGTTTCTTTAGCTGAAATCTATAATTTAAGGCCTATCCACAAGTTTTCCCTTAAAAATAAAACCACTAAACTGCACTTAAGTTTCACTGATAAGACAACATGGTGGTTTTTTTTTTCTTGTAACCACTTATAGATTCTTAAGTAATAAATTTAGTTTTCCATGAAAAAAAATTTTTACCCTCAATTTAGAGTTAATTATTATTGTTTCCACATATTTTAGCATCTTGGAGAAGACTGAAACTCTACTGACAAAACCAGAAATACTTATTTTTGAGAGAAAAATAGAAGAAGCAGGAACAGGGAAGTAAGTAAAAATCTAGGTAGGAATTTATGTTCTAGGAGAATATAACAGTTCAAAAGGTCACCATCACTCACAGATGACATGTGCTTAATAAAAAACTTATTTTACAAATCAGTGTACCAGCTAGGTATTTAGAAAGGCAACAGGGAAAAGTCTTCGAGAATTTAGAAAGAAATACAATTACCCTATCTTCATAAATGTTCTCAAATGTTCTCAAAGTGTAAGTAAGTTTGGCATCCACAATTGAGTCTTCATAGTATGGTGAGAGGTCCATAGAGCACATGACTCTTAGCAGCCTTTTCTCCCTCTTTCTGGCTTGTGTTTCTGTCCTTCAGAAAATAGGGAACTAACAGGTATGGTGCCTATTAACCAATACTTAAGGCAAGAGTTTCCTACTAACTGAATGCAGAAAGGGAGAATATTTGGGGAGCCACCAATTTCAGTGGGGTCTTCTTGATTATACAGTTTTCGTGATTATAACAGAAGTATCAACTTTCTCCGTTGGCCTGTTTTTTGGTGTTTTCTATACTTCCAATTATTGAAAGACTTTATCTTCATGAATAAGACGAGTATGCATGCTTATCACGTTTTTTCTCAAAAAAAATTTTATTATTAAAATCTTTAGATTATATAAATGTTACACAAAAAATAGAGGGGCTTCCCATATTCTCATCCCCCTCTCCTTCCCACGCTTTATCATATTAACAACATGTTTCATTAGTGTGGTACATTTGCTAGCATTGAAGAACACATATTGAAGCATTGCTACTAACATGGACTATATAGTTTATAGTTCACACAATTTTATGTGTTATGACAAATTGTATAATGATCTCATCCCATCATTTCAATGTCATGCAGGAGAATTCCCATATTTCCAAAAAATGTTCCCATATTACATCTATTCTTCCCTGTTACTCTCCTCAGAACCTCTGATGGCCACTACTTTATATCAATGATAAAAGTTCTTCAATTTTTAGAGTAATAAGTCTGTAATAAAATAATACTAAGTCTACTTATAATGAAAAATGGACTAAGGTCAAAATTCTTTAAAAAGCTTTTATTTGGAAAGAGATTTCTGCTTGAAAATCAGCCTTTCATATAAACTATTTTGTATAAGAACTGATTGCAAAATAGCAATCTTGAAGGGTAGCAATGTGGGAATTGATATATGAAATTGATAGCACTATTTCCACGGAATAAGTGTACATGATTGTGTATGTATAGATTGGAAAAAAATGATTCACAATATATTGTTTGCAGTAACATCTAAAGACATTGCCTACAAAAGATTTTTTGCAAACTGGTTTACATGATAATTTTTTTTACTGAGAATCCTAATTCAAATAATGTGGAATAAGGTGGGGCTCTTACTTGGACTGGAGAAAATTTCAGGATGAAATGGCAATCTGAGGATTTTTAATTCTCAGATTACGGTTAATCAAAACACAAATTTTTAAAAAGACAACAGAAATGAAATATCTGTTCTTGAAAATTGCAGTTCTGACCTGTGTATGACTCATATCAGTGTCTGAACCTGTGCGATAATAAATTACAATTGAAAATGAATTCGCAGCTCTCCCAAAGAAATTGAAGTGAATAATAATACATAACCACTTATTAATATTTTCAAAAATTACCATTAACTCAGAGAAATCACTAATTCCAAAATGCCTCTCTGATTCACCATTTGTAGCAATGGCACAGAAATCGGTTGATGAATGAAGCATTCACCTTAGTATACCTCAGAAAGAAAACAGTATGCCTACACAAAAATCTGAAATTATGTCCTACTATCTGGGTTTAATGGTAGAATAAGATATAGTAGGAGGAGGGGGCAAGATGGCGGCTGAGTGAACATCCCTGTTAGAGTCTTCTGCAGGGAATCGGCTGGGCGGCGTTGGAGACTCTTTGGGACCGGATTGTTTCGGGATTTTTGCTGGTCCGGAGGTGTCTGGACATCGATTTGGAGGGAAGTTTGTTTTTTTGTTTTTTTTTTCGGTTTTCTCTTTCCCTCTTGTCCCTCATCTTCCACTTATTTTTACTTTAATTCAAGTATACAATAGGTGCTACAGGGAACACCTCACATTTGCTGGGTTTTCCCATCCTCCACTGCCTCATTTCTGTGTGAACTGATTTAGGCTACCTACACTATCCCCCTTCCCCTGCATCTTGATATCCACTATCATCTACTGTCTCTCCTATATTCCACCCCCCACCTCCCGTTCTTTGATCCACAAAGTGTCTAACTCTTAATTTCTAATACCTTTGTTCTGTTTTCTGTCTATTATCCACTCTTGAAACTATTACCTTTCTTTTCTTTTTCCCTCTCTCATGAAAACAATAGCTGTGTAGTTCATACCATATTCCTCCCAAATTCAGTCATCAACTTCATAAAAGGTACTCTACCTACAGCTATAACTCTATACAATCTACATGAATCTAACCTCCATCCTTCCAGATCTCATATTCCTGCTTTATTAGCATACATCACCAATACAACTTTACACTTTTCCCTTGCTTACACAATTGCCTTTCCCCAACACTAATACTTTCCTCTAAAGTGAACTTAACCAACAACAAGTAACTAGAATAAGAAGAAAAAAGTGACAAAGAGAAGATATAACACCTGTGCAAAAATAACAACTAATTAACCTCCAAGAGCAGACAAAGAAGCTAAGGAACTGATTAAATTCGTCAAAATAAAGAGATGACCAGAAAGCAACAAAAATCTACGAACCAAACCAATAATCAGGAAAACATGGCTGAATCCAATCAACAAACCAATAATCACGAAGGGGAGCAAAACTTGGCACAAGCAATGAAAGATCTCAGAACATTTATCACCGACAAATTTGATGCAGTAATGAAAGAGGTTAACAACATGAAGACATCACTTGGAGGGGAAATTGCAGACATACGCAAAAACATAACAGATATGATGGGAATGAACACCACAGTTCAAGAAATCAAAAATACACTTGCAGCAAATATCAGCAGACTAGAAGAGACAGAGCAGAGAATTAGTGATGTGGAAGACAGTACATCAGAAATCAAACAGATAGTAGAAGGGGTCAATAAGAAGATAGAAAAAATCCAATTAGGATTTAGGGACCTGAATGACAATGCAAAACGCTCAAACATACGTATTATAGGCATTCCAGAAGGTGAAGAGAAGGGAAAGGGGTCAGAAAGAGTGTTGCAGGAAATAATGGCTGAAAACTTCCCAAATCTACTGAAGGAGACAGATGTACATATCCAAGAAGCACAGCGCACTCCACAAGTCATAAACCCCAACAGGCCCACCCCAAGACATATACTTGTCAAATTATCCAATGCTCAAGACAAAGAGAAAATCCTAAAAGCAACAAGAGAAAAGGAAACCATCACATACAAGGGAAGCTCAATTAGATTAAGTGCTGATTTCTCTTCTGAAACCATGGAGGCAAGAAGACAGTGGTATGATATAGTCAAGGTACTAAAGGAAAAAAATTTCCAACCGAGAATACTCTATCCACCTAAACTAGCATTCAAACATGATGGAGAGTTCAAAATATTCGCAGACAAACAGAAACTGAAAGAGTATACCAACAAGAAACCTCCCCTTCAAGAAATTCTAAAGGGAGTTCTGCAGGAAGAAAGGAAAAAACAGGAAAGGCAAAGTTGGAGGAGAGTATAAGACCAACAACAACAACAAAAAAGACAAAAAAAAATATACAATCAAAATATGACAAACACAAATCCAATCAAAATATGGCTAACACAAATAATTCCTTGATAGTAATAACACTGAATGTCAATGGATTAAACTCACCTATCAAAAGATTCAGACTGGGACACTGGATAAGGAAATATGACCCATCCATATGCTGTCTACAAGAGACACATCTTAGACCCAGAGACGCATGGAGATTGAAAGTGAAAGGCTGGAAAACAATCATACAAGCTAACAATAACCAAAAAAAGGCAGGAGTAGCTATATTAATATCAGACAAAATAGACTTTAAATGTGAAACAATTGTGAGAGACAAAGAAGGATACTACATTTTAGTCAAAGGGAAAATCTGTAAAGAAGATCGAACAATCATAAATATCTATGCCCCTAACAAGGGTGCCTCTAAATACGTCAGGCAAACGCTGGAAAAACTAAGTGAAAGAATAGATACATCTACAATTATAGTGGGGGATTTTAATACACCACTATCAACTCTGGACAGAACATCTCAAAAGAGAATCACCAAAGAAACAAAACATCTGAATAGTATATTAGAGGAGCTCGATCTAATAGACATATATAGATCGCTACACCCAAACACAGCAGGATATACATTTTTCTCAAGCGCACATGGATCATTCTCCAAGATAGATCATATGCTAGGCCACAAAGAAAGGCTGAACGAATTCAGAAAGATTGAAATCATACAAAACATTATCTCTGACCACAGTGGAGTCAAGCTGGAGATTTGCAAGGGAAAGAAGCCCAGATTTCACACCACGATTTGGAAATTAAACAACACACTCTTAGAAAAACAGTGGGTCAAAGAGGAAATCTCAAAAGAAATCAATGACTACCTTGAAACAAATGATAATGATAACACAACATACCAAAATTTATGGGATGCAGCAAAAGCAGTACTGAGAGGGAAGTTTATAGCCATAAATTCATATATCAAAAAAGAAGAAAGAGCAAAAATTGAAGAACTAACTGCACATTTGAAGGAATTAGAAAAACAACAACAAAGTAACCCAACAGGAAGAAGAAGGAAGGAAATAACAAAGATAAGAGCAGAACTAAATGAAATAGAAAATAAGAAAGCACTTGAACAGATAAACAAGACCAAGAGCTGGTTTTTTGAGAAGATTAACAAAATGGACAAACCTTTAGCAACACTAACAAAGAAAAAAAGAGAGAAGATGCAAATACACAAAATAAGAAATGAGAAAGGCGATATCACCACTGACCCCACAGAAATAAAGACTATCATAAGAGGATATTTTGAAAAACTATATTCCAACAAAAATGACAATCTAGAGGAAATGGACAAATTCCTAGAAACACATAAACAGCCCATATTGACAAAAGAAGAAATTGATGATCTTAACAAACCAATCACAAGCAGAGAGATAGAATCAGTTATTAAAAATCTCCCAACTAAGAAGAGCCCAGGGCCAGATGGCTTCACAGGTGAATTCTATAAAACATTCCGGAAAGAACTGACACCAATCCTGCTGAAACTATTCCAAACCATCGAAACAGAAAGAACATTACCCAACTCCTTCTATGATGCCAACATTACCCTAGTACCAAAGCCAAACAAAGACATCACAAGAAAGGAAAATTACAGACCAATTTCTCTAATGAACCTAGACGCAAAAATACTTAACAAAATACTTGCTAATCGTATTCAACAACACATTAAACGAATTATACACCACGACCAAGTGGGATTCATCCCAGGTATGCAAGGATGGTTCAACATAAGAAAATCAATCAACGTAATACACCATATAAACAGATTGAAGGAAAAAAATCACATGATTATATCTATTGATGCAGAAAAAGCATTTGACAAAATACAGCACCCTTTCTTGATAAAAACACTCCAAATGATTGGAATACAAGGAAATTTTTTGAAGATGATAAAGAGTATATATGAAAAACCTAAAGCCAATATTGTTTACAATGGAGAAATCCTAGACTCCTTCCCTCTAAACTCAGGAACAAGACAAGGATGCCCACTGTCGCCGCTCCTATTTAACATTGTCTTAGAAGTACTTGCTCGAGCACTGAGGCAAGAACCAGAAATAAAAGGCATTCAAATTGGAAAGGAAGAAGTCAAAATTTCATTATTTGCAGATGACATGATCCTATACATAGAAAACCCTGAGAGATCTACAACGAAGATTCTAGAACTCATAAATGAGTTTAGTAAAGTCGCAGGTTATAAGATCAATGCGCAAAAATCAGTAGCATTTCTGTACACCAATAATGAGCAAGATCAGGAGGAAATCAAGAAACAAATACCATTCACAATAGTAAATAAAAAAATCAAATACTTAGGAATAAATTTAACTAAAGAGGTAAAGAACTTATACACTGAGAACTATACAAGATTGTTCAAGGAAATCAAAGAAGACCTAAATAAATGGAAGACTATTCCTTGTTCATGGATAGGAAGACTGAACATTATAAAGATGTCTATCCTACCAAAATTGATCTACACATTCAATGCAATCCCAATAAAAATCAATGCAGCCTTCTTTAAGGAACTAGAAAAACTAACTATGAAATTTATTTGGAAAGGAAAGAGACCCCGAATAGCCAAAGACATACTGAAAAAGAAAAACGAAATTGGAGGAATCACACTACCTGACTTCAAAACATACTATAAAGCTACGGTGGTGAAAACAGCATGGTATTGGCATAAGGAGAGACATATAGACCAATGGAATCGAATTGAAAGCTCTGATATAGAACCTCACATATACAACCACATAATATTCGATAAAGCCACCAAACCCTCTCAACTGGGAGAGAGTGGCCTATTCAACAAATGGTGTCTGGAGAACTGGATAGCCATATGTAGAAGAATGAAAGAGGATTACCATCTCACACCTTATACAAAGATCAACTCAAGATGGATCAAAGACCTAAATATAAGAGCCAAGACCATAAAAACCTTAGAAAGCAGTGTAGGGAAACATCTACAGGACCTTGTAATAGGTAATGGATTTATGAATATCTCACCAAAAGCATGAGCAGCAAAAGAACTAATAGATAAATGGGACTTCCTCAAAATTAAAGCCTTCTGCACCTCAAAGGAGTTTGTCAAGAAAGTAAAAAGGGAGCCCACACTGTGGGAGAAAATATTTGGCAATCATATATCTGATAAGAAACTTATAACTTGCATATATAAAGAACTCCTACATCTTGAAAAAAAAAGATAAACAATCCATTTAAAAAATGGGAAAAAGACTTAAACAGACACTTCTCCGAAGAAGAAATACAAATGGCAAGAAAGCACATGAAAAAATGTTCCAAATCTCTAGCTATCAGGGAAATGCAAATCAAAACCACAATGAGATACCATCTTACACCCATAAGATTGGCAGCTATGAAAAAAACAGAAGAATACAAGTGCTGGAGAGGATGTGAAGGAAGGGGAACACTCATCCACTGCTGGTGGGAATGCAGAAGGATCCAACCATTCTGGAGAACAGTATGGCGGTTTCTCAAAAAACTAGCCATAGATTTGCCATATGACCCAGCAATACCACTGCTGGGAATATACCCAGCAGAACTGAAAACAAGAACACAAACCAATATATGTACACCAATGTTCATAGCAGCATTGTTCACTATTGCCAAAAGTTGGAATCAACCCAAATGCCCATCAACAGACGAGTGGATCAATAAAATGTGGTATATACACACAATGGAATACTACTCGGCTGTAAGAACAAACACACTACAAACACATGTGATAACATGGATGAATCTTGAGAACCTTATGTTGAGTGAAGCAACCCAGACATTGAAGGACAAATACTACATGACCTCAATGATATGAAATAAACAAGCTGCCCTAGATAGCAAGAGACTGAACGATAGGCTTGCAGGAAATCGGAGGGTGGAGGAAGGATATGAGCCGATGTCTGCAGGGGTGGAATTTAAGACGAGATGGTGGTAAGTATGAACACAAAGAAGAGATAAAAGGGGGGCAAGGGGTTGCCTTTGCTTGGGGCTTTGCGGGTTTGAGGGTGGCTGGGGAGGGACGGGTGGGTAACGTTGCCCAAAAGTGGGGGGAGGGAGGGGTAGCATACGAACCAGGAGAGGGTCAGGTGTTGGTGGAGAGTAAAATGCCGAGAAAATCATATCAAAATATAATAAAGAGGGTTACCTGTTTAGAATGCTCGGAGGGGAGGGTCTGATGCAGGACGGGCTCCTGGGGAATGTCTAAATGCTCATTCTGCCAGAGTGGGTGACACCATGGGGTAGAAACCCAAGTAGTGAGAGTGGGGGTGGACCCACATCCTGGGGAGGACTAATGCCATCCAATAGAGGGAACTGTATCCCTCGAGAGAAAGGGTGGCTCCCAGGGCATTGGGGCAGTTGAGCAAGTTAGGCCCTGAACACTATTCCATCTATCTCTGGAAGTGGCTCCTCAGGAAACGGAGGTTGGCTATCACTGAGGGCACCAAGGTGGAAGGGAAAATGGACGTTAAATGTGTGGAACCAAAGTAAATGGGGGGTAAGAGAGGAGTTTCTTGAGAGTACACAAGGATGGATATAAAACATGTAATATTACACCATAACATATAGGAGATGACAGACTGATAATGTAAACCATAATGTAAAACATAGGATAACTAAAAATGTAAAGAACTGTGTATCCTAAAGTATGCACCATAATGTAAACACAGATGTCACCTTGTTAGAAAGCTAATGTCTCAGACTCTGTACATCACTTTAAGTAAATATGATATGAATAGGGCGTAAGAGTATCACTGTGGAAGGGAAAAGGTTTTCTGGTGGATGTGTGGGAGTGCTGTATATTATATATATACATTGCTGTGGTCTAGGACTCCTGTGAAGAAAAGCTGAATAATTAGGGGGGGGGGGGAAAAGAAAAAAAAAGAAAAAAATAGGATGTGGAATTTTTTCAAGTCAACATTCTTTATCTAAGTTCTTTATCTAACTTTATCCAAGTTCTTTATCTATCCTTTAAACTCATCGCTATATGCCATTCCCTAGTAAGGGACCATGACATTATATTGGGCTTCAAATTTCGGGGAGTTCTGGATCACAGAGTGTTTCAACAATGGCAATGGAGGGATACTGGTATGGGATACCAATGACAGGTGATATATGACTGACAGGGAGCGGTACAGAACATATGTCCAGGGTGCATGGCAATGTTTGGATATACTCATAGTGGCAACAATTAAAAACCACAGTAGGGGGTTACTGGGTTCCTGGCCAGTGGTGCTCTGTCGTGGTCCCTAGGGGAGCAGCGACAGTCTCCCAGGTACAGTGGTGGGGACCGGGAGGGAGTGAGGGTTCAACAGTGAGCCCCTGATACTAATGACTATGCTTGTGAGCTGATAAACCCAAAATAATAACAAGGCCTAGAGCAACTTTGTGCCTGGGAATTTCCTTCTGTCAGCCTTCATGTTACTCAAATGTGGCCAGTCTCGAAGCCAAACTCAGCATGTAAATGCAATGCCTTCCCCCCAGCGTGGGACATGACACCCGGGGATGAGCCTCCCTGGCAACGAGGGACCACTATCAACTACCAACTGATGATGCAACTGGAAAATGACCTTATACGGAAGGTTCAATGCGGATCAGCAGAATATCCATGTCTACATAAAATACCATGACTTTAAAATGCTGTTTGACCTAAAGTAAGGGGGAAATGGAAAGGAGAAATGAGTTTATATGGCTACGAGTTTCTAAAAAAGAGTCTGGAGGCTGGCAGAAGGTTTGCCCTCATGCACAACTGAGCAGAGTCAGAGAGACAGATAAAGCAGATACAACCCCCAGATATTGGTTCCTTTGAGGGCTAAAGAGACCCATGGGAGTTATGGTCATGGCCGATGGGGTTAACTACCAGGGCAGATGGCCCCTCTTTGGAAATGGTGTTTATGTGTGATGAATCTGGACTCAGATGGGATCTCCCTTCATAAGACTTTCATGCTAATGTGCTGGAGGTGCAGTTAATGTTGGGGTTTAAGATATATTTAGGGGATTTGAATCTCTGGACTGACAATGTGATAGCCAGATCCTGAGCCTCAACAGACTCCAGCACCTACAATCTGATTTATTGGACTTACCACACTCAGCTAAGATGGAGGTGAAGAAGGACAACCACCACATCATGGAGCCTAGAGTGATTACAACTGAAAATGGGAGGATTGCATCCAGCATCCAGGTGGAATCTGAGCCTCCTCTTGACATAAAGGTGCAATGGACACAACCAATCCAGTGTCCACATAGAAGAGGTGGCATTGGATTGGGAAAAGTGGACATAATGGACAAAGGGTATGGGGAAAGGCAGGAAGAGATGAGAGGTGGAGGCGTCTTCGGGACATGGAGCTGCCCTGGATGGTGCTTCAGAGGTAATCACCGGACATTGTAAATCCTCACAGGGCCTACATGATGGAATATAGGAGAGTATGGGCCATGATGTGAACCAATGTATATGAGGTGCAGAGGTGCCCAAAGATGTACTTACCAAATCCAATGGATGTGTCATGATGATGGGAACGAGTGTTGTTGGGGGGGGGCAGAGGGGGGGTGGGGGGGTGGGGTTGAATGGGACCTCACATATATATTTTTAATGTAATATTATTACAAAGTCAATAAAAAATAAAAAAATTAAAAATTAAAAAAAAAAAAAGATATAGTAGGAAAAGGGAAAAACACAAAGATTGCTTTATATGATCTGTAAATGTGGACTATTATTGTAGAAAGTGCTGAAAGAAATTTCCCCAAAATATCCTTAATATGAAAATAATTTTTAAAGGGCATCCTTATATCACTGGAAAATGATAGAAATTGCTGACACCATCAATGTTTGAAGAATCAGGAATTGTGTTGCTGATTACAACCTCACTTAACTTATGATTTGGAATGTGAAGGAGAAGGGCATATATTGGAGATAGAATTGGATTATTGTAAACCAGTCAGATGTTTTCTCCAGTTCAGGATGTGACCTGTTTGAAGAACCCATGAACAAATATCTTGGTAAGTGGTACACTGCCTTTGGTATGAGAGCTTGTTTTTCACTAAAACTATAAAAGACAAGCAGTTTCTTTGATATGGCAGTGACTGCAGTACACCTTCATCCCTCACCACCTGCTATAATTTTATATATACAGAATTACCTATATGAAAGGTTTTACTGCTGAAAATCCAGGCAGCAGTTTCTGCCTTCAATCCTGATTCCAGGGAAGACAATGAGAGAACACATGTTGTACAATAATACAAAAGAAACAGGTATCCTTGATATACAAAACTTAAAGAAATAGAATTATTTCAGTAGGCAAATAACAGATTGTCTCTCTACACACTTATAAAGTATCTAGATTAAGATCTCTTGATGTTTGACCTCTGTTGATCATGAGCACATTTGCAAACTTGAGACAAAGTATCCTTTTCTAGGGTAAAAGTTTCTCAGCTTTTTAAAGGCCTGTTTTATATCCTTATTTCTAAGACTATAGATAAAGGGGTTCAGCATGGGAGTGACCACTGTGTACATCACTGAGGCTACTGCATTTGCCCTTGAGTTTTGAGTAGCAGCAGAACTAAGATACACCCCAAGACATGTACCATAAAACAAGGTCACCACTGAGAGGTGAGACCCACAAGTAGAAAATGCTTTGTATTTACCTCCAGCTGTTGAAATTCTCAAAATGGAGGATATAATCTTATAGTAAGAGAAAAGGATCCCAGTGAGTGGTATAACACCTACAAGTCCAGATGTAAAATACATCACTAGGTTATTGAGGAAGGTATCAGAACAAGCACGTCTGATTACCTGATTAAGTTCACAGAAAAAGTGGGGAATGTCCAACTTTGTACAAAAAGACAATCGCAAAGCCATCAAGTCATGCAAAAGGGAGACCAAAACACTCAACAACCAGGATGCCAGCAGCAGGAGGCCACAGACCTCGGGGTTCATGATGACCATGTAGTGCAGGGGGTGACAGATGGCCACAAAGCGATCATAGGCCATCACAGCTAAGAAGAAGTTATCTAGTACTCCAAAAAGTGTGGAAAAATACATCTGGCTGAGACAGTTTTCATAAGTTATGGTTTTGCTCTCTGTCTGGATGTTCAGCAGCATCTTAGGTACTGTGGTGGAGGTGAAACAGATATCTGTAAAAGACAGATTGGAGAGGAAGAAGTACATGGGTGTGTGGAGGTGGGAGTCAGAAATGATGGCCAGGATGATAAGCAGGTTCCCAAAGATGGTGACCAGGTACATGGAGAGGAACAGCCCAAAGAGGAGGGACTGCACCTCTGTATCTTCTGAGAGCCCCAGGAGGATAAATTGTAAAACGTAAGTTTGGTTTTCTGTTTCCATGTAGATGATGATTTTCCTGGAAGAGATATCAGAGAAATGCAATTTTAGCCACAAGAAATGATCAGATATTTATAATAAATGGTATGGCTTTACTAAAAATACATTGTTAATATTTGTATGGATTTTATATAAATCTAGTACAAATCTCTGAAAATGTCAGTAAAACCATATATTCCTGCTGCTCCTTGATACTTTTGCTGTATAGAAATTCTTGTCCATAATAGAAAATATTTTTCCAATGCAATATTTTCCATTATAAATTCTCTCAGATTTTGTTTTAAACAGCAAACATTATGACTAGTCTTTTTGTATCATGTAAAAAAATTGTAAAGAAGAACAAAGTTGTAGGAACCATATTACCTGGTTGCAACACTTACTTAAAAAACACAGTAATTAAAGATAATACTATTGATGAAATGGATGGATGTACCCACACAAATGGGTCCATTGATGTTTCACAGAGGAAAAGGACAATTCGATGTGGAAAGAATGGTTTTCTCAAGAAATGGTGCTGGAACAATAGGATGCACTCATGCCAAACAAAAAAGAAACTTAGACTCTGATTGTATGCATTGCACAAAAATTAAATGAAAATGAATCATACCACTTTAAAGTAACATGCATTTTAAAAGTGTTATGCTGAAACCTAAAGAAAATCTAGGGACCCATAGTATGATAATGAGTTTTTTTGATATAGCAATGAAAGTATGATCCATGAGAGATTAAAATTTATAAGTTAGTTTTTATTCAAGTGTAAAATTTGTGCTCTGTAAAAGACAAGTATAAGGATTTGTGAAATAAAAGTACATATTTGGAAAAAATATTTACAACATAACTGATAAATGATTTGTATACAAATGTATAAATTACTGTTAATACCACGAAATAACAAAGCAAATGGTGAATTAGAAAATGGGCAAAAGAACTGAAGAGAATCCTCGTATAAGAAGATATACACTTCCCAAATAAGCATATGAAAATAAATTCAAACTCACTGGCTCCTAGGTATTATTACCAAGTGCCAACTAGCAATGTATCTTGAAAAAGACCTTGATCAAAAGGGGAATTATTATATTCAGGTGAGTTTTTATAACTAAGAGATTTGAATGTGAGTTTGGAGGTCATTCCAGAGGTTATGCTTATACACATCGCAGCAGAATTTGACTGCTACTGTAAACAGTGCCTCAAACAGCGGGGCTCCTGATGGCTCTAGAAACATCTAGACACTATAAGCAGTGCAGAGAATCTCAGGAATTTAGCACCCTGTCAGTGGGCCTTACTCTGGAATTTATGCTCCCTAGTGTAAAAGAGTTAGACTCATTTGTAGATCCCCAACATGTGGTACTTCTGTATATTTTATTTACATAAAAGTCATGTGTTGGCACTATACTCATTAAATATATCTCTAAGAACCTTAAATCTTTGGTCTGTTCATATGTCATTTGAGTCATGAATTTAAGCATAGAGTTTCAATAACTGCTCTCCAGTTCATTGGACATACCCAGGATAACTACCAAGGAGATGATAATGGACAACGCTCACCCCAAGGAACAGTGTCAGTAACTGCAAGCAAGATAGTTCCATCCATCTACCCCCATGGGATCTAAGCCCCCTGTCAGTTAGTAACAGAGTGGGCATCACTATCACGAAGTCCTCACTGGGGAATGAACAGAGGACTAAACTAGACATAATTTTTCTATTATAGACATTATTATTCTAGCAATGGAACAATGTTTATCATTGATTTAAAGGCCATGGCCACCGGAGATTCCGAGAGGAGGGAGAAGGAAGAATAAGTGTAATATTGGGGCATTTTCAGGTCATTGTGGTTGTTCTGTATGACATTACAATGATGGATACAGGCCAGTCTAGGTTTTGTCATTACCTAAAATTGTACAGGACAGACTATTAACTTTAATATAAACTATAGTCCACGGTTAGTAGCACTTCTTCAATATGTGTTCATCAATTGTAGCAAATCTACCATACTAATTAAAGATGATGTTACTATGGAAAACAGTGGGAGGGAGAAGGGGTGGGGCATATGGGACCCCATATATTTTACGTAACATTTATATGTAATCCAAACCTACTTTAAAAATTTAAATAAATAAATAATTATATTAATTAATTAATTAAAATCTTTAAAAAGTTAAACATCATTTGTCATTAGGGAATTGCAAGACTACAACCACAATGATATATGTCCACATGCTTATTAGGAGAGATAAAAACCTGGAAACTGAGTATACCAATTGCTATTGAGTATGTCGAGCAATATGTCTCTCCTTTATTGCTAGGGAGAACACAAAATGTTTCTGCCGGAAGATAGTTTAGCAGTTTCTTGTAAAACTAACCATTGTCTTACCATACAATCCAACAATTGTCCTTTTAGCTATATATGTGGGTGATATGAAAACTGGAGTCCACACAAAGTCCCACACAGGAATGTTCAGAGCAGCTGTGTTTGTAATCTCCAAATCTGAAAGCAAAGAAAATGCTGATTAACCACCATGCCAGGGTTCTGAGAGAGTCCACAACAGCAAGTTGGAGAATTCCATCCATCAGGTATGTGGGATCTAACATCCCTCTCAATTTAGAGATGAAGTAGACATCACCCTCCCAGTGTCCTCAGGATAGAGGAATAAAATATGGATTAGAGTAGACCTAATGGTATTCTACTATAGACTTATATAGTCTATATAGACTTATATAGACTTAGATTCTAGCAATGCAAGAAACTGTATCACTGATGAGGAGACAGTGGATATTGGAGTTGCTGAGTTCAGGGATAGGGAAGAAAAGGGTGTGGTATGGGGGCTTTTTTGAGATTTGGAATTCTCCTGAAAGATATTGCAGGTACAGATTCAGGACATTATATACCCTGTCATAGCACACTGAACGAACTGTGAGAGAGTGTAAACTACCATGTAAACAATAAGCCAAGCTGTATAGCAATACTGCAAAATGTATTCATCAAATACAAGGAATGTGCCACACTGATGAAAGAATTTGTTGATGTGGGATGTTAAAACCTTACCATACCTTATGGTTATATTAATTGCACAGCTCTGTCCATGTCATCTCTTCTTCATGTTCTTCTATCCCTTTCTCTTTCTGAAATTACTCTAAATACTCCTTCAAGTCTTCTTACAATTAAAATCTCCCTTCTGATGCCTTCACTAACCTTCACAGGGTGGGTCTGTACTCTTGGATCCACTTCATGAGGATTCCAGAACCACATCACGATATTGGCCATACTCATTTCTATGTCTATTCCCCAATTTGGATGTAATCTCTTTAATATGAGGAACAGAATTTTATTCATTTCTTCATTCCTAAAATAATATTTACAGCTTATCATGAAGTAATTGATGACTAAATATTTGTTGAATGACTAAAAGAAAAAATGAATGAATGCAGTTAAACAGATTCTTTCAACAATTGTAGAGAAAGAAGAATGAGTGAAACAAAGTGTGGGAAACGAGGCTGCCTCTGCAAGGGCCTAACAGCTCCACTGAGATAGATAATCCTGGCTGTCAGAAAAGCCTAGAGGATATGGGTGCCATGATAGGTAGCCTTGTAAGTCATGTAGTGCTCAGGAAAATTTATTGTGTACACAGGGGATGAAAACAACTGTAATGTTCAGAACATAGCCTGATTGAACCTCACAATGAGATATTTAATCATGAGCTGTAATAGATTAGACATATATATGAATAACCAGGAATATAGATTCATGAATTATGATTTCATTGTTATTTCTGCATAAATGATAGAACCAAGAGAAATATATACTGGCGGGGACTAATAAAATGGGCTTCTTCAAGCATACAACTGCTGTGTTTGCATGTGCTTTCTTCATCTGTCTGAATCTTTCTGGACAAGACTCTTCCCACTTCTGAACCCCAACATGAATGAGAATTGCTTCTGAGAGAAGGAAGATGCAGGAGTGAGAGGTCAGATGGGACAGATTGGAAAAAAATATTTTAGTTTATCTGCTATCTATTTCCACTCAGGCTTATTAATAAGGCAGCAATTTGTGTTTTAAGCTTTCTCTATGGTCATAATCTGTTGATGTCCTTAAAGATTCTACCAATAAAATGTGTCCATGGAGCCAAAATACATCCCCCCATACCTGTGAATATTCTATAACTCAACCTGAAATTATCAAGGTAGGATCTACGTTCACCAATGCAGGTTCCTCCTTGAATAATGGAAGAAGTTGGAACCTCCCAGGAAGAAAAGTGAGATGGAACCAGTCATAAGGTCTGGAGAAGGCAGTTATATTTTTTCTTCACCAAAGATTAGTATAGTAGATACATAGATTTTTTGAGCAATTAGGGATTCCATTCCCATAAGCCACATTAAAAATGTATTCTTTTGTCTCAGGACTCCCTGAGATTATTACTTCCCTGGAGATAAGAAAGGAAAGAACAATGAAAACTTATGCCAGTTTTGTACTTTGTGACAGATTTGGAGCTCCATGTTCTTCTCCTATCCTTGTGGATACCTACCTCCCAGGAGGAGGTCACCTCTCTTAAGTTGTGGGCTCTAGTATTCCCAGGTTTCCCATACTGATTTCCATCTTGCCGATTCTGGAGAAAGATTCTGGATACATTAAATTATCTTATTCCCCAATTTTTCTTCTCTGGAGTTGATTTTAATGAATGGAGTGACCCACTCTCAAGAGGATTTCCTCTTCTACCACTGCTTCTCCTTTCTACCCCATAGTTAGAAATATTTGTTCAACCCATGCAACCATTTGGTTTCTCAGTCATTCAGCAAATATTTATTCAACAATACTGCATGGTAAACCCTAAACTACATTCTGGGAATGAAGAGAAGACAATGGAACTGTGTTTCCTGGTAAACTGTTTACAGTTTTAAAAAGTCAAGGCATGAGCACTCACACAATCCCTAGAAGCCTGTGTCAGATGCCACCGATCCAATACCCTAAACCAGTAACCATTCCTTATTATATTGTCTAAAGTGTTTTCTCAACATTATATCATTTCAACAATGTACCCACCAATCGCCTCTGTTCACGTGTTCCACCCGCAACACACCCACAATTCCATGGACCATCCTACCCTGTGTGTGGTATCAGTGGTTGTAGACCAATACAATAGCAGGAATTGTACACCCATAATGAAGAGGGACTATCAATGTCTCTCAAGAGCATGGGTTGTTCATAATGGGGGAAGACAAACCAGTGTGTCAAGCCCTCAGCATTGTTGCAAGTATCTATGAATCTTGTCCTTCAAGCAGTGAAGCTTGGTTGTCACTGTGGGCCACCAGGGGAGGGGGAGAGAGAGATAGAATAGACAGAAATGGGGTAATTGGGGGTCAGTGGAAATGTTATGCATGATCTTGCAATGATGGATACAGGCCCTGTTAAATCTCACTGAAAATTTATAAAAGTGTATGGTCTAAAATGTAAACCACAATGGAAATTACTGACCATAGTTGGTAGCTATATTTCCATATTTGTACATCAGTTGTAGCAAATTTAAGATCCACATGTAAAAACACCATTGGTGGTGAAGGGGGAGGATGCTGGGAATACGGGCAATACCTATATTCTGTTTGTGACTTTACTATGTCTTAAAACTTTTTTGAAGACATAATAAAAAGAAAGAGGTAAGGCAATGAGGAAGAAATGGAAGAGATTGTCTTGCCACTATATATACAGGACAACAGCTATTACAGTGATGAAAGGCAAAACCTTAATAATTTTCTCTAATTTTTTTCATTTTTAATACCCTAATTTGTGCTTTATTTTGATTTTTATAAATCATTATGTATTTTATTTCTAATGTTTAAATATATCATTACTATTTATTTTTCCTATTAATTGCATTTGGCAATATATTAGGCTTCATTTTTGAAGATTTGTTTCAGAGAGGGGTTCAACTATGGCAGGGAAGTACCATTGATGTGGGGTGTTATTGATAGGGTATGGATGGGAGGTGGTTCGCCTGGGCATGCATATAGGGTATATAGATAAGTTTGCATGTACACTGAGTATGGACACAAGGGGTAGAGATTCACATGACAATAGAAGGAGTGTCCGGTTCCCATCCTGGGGAGCTCTGCTGCATTCCTGAATGGAACAAGGACTATCCCTCAAGTGCAAGGGCAATGACCAGTGAAGAAGGAAGGCCCAACAATAGGCCCTTGATACTGATGACTATGTTTACAAGCCTGTTTTGCTTGAAATTTCAACTTGGCCTAGTGCTGCAGGGTGCTGAAGAGTTACCTCCTGAGAGCCAGGTTGCTCAAATATGGCCATTCTCCAAGCCAAATTCAGCATACAAATGCATTACTTTCCCCCAATAATGGGACATGACTCCTGGGGATGAGCCTTCCTGGCACTAATGAATTACTAACAAGCACAAGCTGGTGAGGTAACCGGAAAGAAACCAGTTCATTGGACTTACCCAGGTAAGCTGACAGGGAGATGAGGATGGACAACCACCACACCAAGAATCAGAGTCTATAGCTGTGGGCATGAGAGTCCCATCAACCAGCCATGGTTATTAAAACTCCCTCTCAATTGAGAGGTGGAGTGGGCATTGCCATCCCAGGGTCCTCAGTGTTGTGGAATAAATTATGAATTAGAGTGGACTTACTGGTATTCTACTATAGAATTATTGTGACATTAGCAATGCAAGAAATTGTATCACTGATGGGGAGAGAGTGGCGATGGGTGTTGTTGAAGGCAGAGAGAGGGAAAAGGATGTGTGATATGGGGGCATTTTCAGGACTTGGATTTGTCCTGAATGATGGTGCAGGGACAGTTGCAGGACATTATATATCCTGTCATAACTCACTGAATTGACTGGGAGTGAGTGTAAACTACAACGTAAACTATAATTCATGCTGTGCAACAATACTCCAAAATGTACTCATCAAATGCAATGAATGTACCACACTAATGAAAAAAATTGTCAATGTGGGAGACTGCAGGTTGTAGGCAGTGGGGTATATGGGAAATTCTTATATTTTGTAATGTAAAATTTAGTGTGATTTATGTATCTTTAAAAAATAATAATAAAAGTGAATAAATAAATATCACCAAAATTTATAAAGCTGTATAGTCTAAAATGCAAATCATAATATAACCAAAAATTTTAAAAATATACAGTCTAAAATGTAAACCATAGCGCAAACCATAATGGAACCATGTTTAGTAGCTATGTTTAAATAACAGTACATCAGTTGAAACAATTGTAATATCCACATGTAAAAAGTTCATTGCTTGAAAAGGTGGAAAAGGTTTTGATGTTGAGTATATACGAGTTTCCTTGATTTTATATATTACTTTACTGTGACCTAAATCTTTTTAGAAGATATAATAAATAAAAGCATGCAGACTCTGAGGAATAAATGAAAGAGATTGGTTTGCCACTCTATATAGAGGGCAACTCCTATAGAGGGCAACTCGATGTAAGGGAAAACATCAAAAATAATTTCTTATATTTTTCATTATTTATTACTCCAATTTATTTTTTATTTTAGGCTTTCAAAAATTTTATAAATTCTATTTCTAATCTTCACACCTACTTTACCATGTCCTTTTCCTATTAATTGAATTTTGCAATATATTATGTATCATTTTTGAAAAATTTGGGATCACAGAATGATTGATCTATGGTAGAGAAAGAGCACTGATGTGGGATGTCATTGATGGGAGAGTTTCCCAGGGCATGCAAAGAGGGTACATAGATATATTTAGATGTTCATTGAGTATTGAAATAGGGGATAGAGTTTCACATGACAGCTGAGGGAGTGCTGAATTCCTTCTCCAGGAATCTCTGTTGCAACAAGTACAAGCACAAAGAGCAGTGAAGAAGGAAGGACCAATGATGGGCCCTTGATACTGATGACTAAGTTTATGAGATTTTGTGCTTCTAATTATCAATGAGGGAGGAGTGGGTGTGTAGGGAGTGTGGTATATGGGAATCTCTAATTTTTTTGGTAACATTTTGTTTTACATATATATTTTTAAAAAAGAAATATTATTTAAATATACTATTAGGCCTAGAGCAGCAAGGTGCCTAAGATTTATCTCCAGAGAGCCTCAATGTTTCTCAAATGTGGCCTCTCTTAAAGTCAAAATCAGCATGTAAATTCATTATCTTGCTACCAGCATGGGACATGATTCTCAGGGATGAGCCTCCCTGGCAAAGAGGGATTACTACTAATCACCAGCTGGTGATGCAACTAGAAAAAGGACTTGAATGAAGGGGGAAAATGGTAAATATAAATGAGTTCATATGGCTATGAGACTTCAAAGTGACTCTGGAGGTCATCAGAGGATTCACACCTACACATATCTCAGCAGGATACCAGAGACAGCCAAAGTAGACACAACCCCAGGAAGTGGTACTCCTGAGGGCTATGGAGACTCCAAGATCCTACAATCATGGCAAGTAGCATTGGAATTCAGTGCATTGCCAGGGCACCCTACTTAGGAATTTGTGCGTCTGAGTGTTGTGGAGTTGGACTTAGATGTGACTTCTCTACTACATATGCCTCTTCTGTCACTTTTACTGAAACTGAAGTTGGTACTGGTTGGAGCATGCTCAGGAGACTTCAATCTCTGGACTGTCTTTGTGCCAGCTGGGATCTGAGCTTCAGCAGAGTTGCAACACCTACTCTCTTGTTGTTGGTCTTACCCAGATCACCTATAGGGAGGTGAGGATGGTCAAGCGTCACACTAGGGTTCCAAGCCTACAACTGCAAGCAAGAGAATCCCATCCATTAGCCATGTGGGTTCTGAGCCCCCTCTCAATTTAGAGGTAGGGTGGACATCACTATCCCAGGGCTTGCAGCATGGAGCATTAAATATGGATTAGAAGGGACTTACTGGTATTCTACTACAGAATTATTGTGACTCTAGCAATGGAAAAAAATTGTATCATTGATGTGAAGACGGTGGCCACGAGAGTTGCTGAGGATGGGAAGACTGAAGAAGAGGTAGGATATGGGAGAAATTTCAGGACTTGGAGTTTTCCTCAATGTTATCAGAGGAAATTGAAAGGCATCATATATCCAATCATAAGTCATTGCATGGACTGGGGGAAAGTGTAAACTACAATGTAAACTATAATCCATGCAGGGTATCAGTGCCTGAAAATGTCTTTATCAAATGCAATGAATGTGCCATACTGATGTAAGAGGTTGTTGATGTGGAAGGATTGTGGTTTGGATAGTAATGTAACATTTTGCATGATCTATGTATCTTTAAAAATAGACTATAAAAATAACTAATACAATTTCCAATAATACATTTAGGACAATTTTCTATTAATACAATTACTTATACCTTTCTATTGGTATATAAAATTAATAACACATAAAATTCATAATTACTGGGATTAAAATATATGCATGCAGTAATAACAAACATATTTCTGATAAAAGTTATACTTGAAAAAAAAACATCAATAGTAAGTCCATATGACCAGATAACACAGAATAAAGGAAATATCTTACTGAATTTTCAAATTAATCAAGGTAATGTTTTCACAGTTCTCTGAGTTCTGTCTTTTAGACTGTAAGCCCTTTTTCAGGCAACACAAATAAAATAAGTATCATTTATTTTTCAGATGGAAAAATTGTAGTGTTTTCACTGTTCACTAAGTTTCTCTGTGTTATTACATTGATTGTAAGGCCATATTAGTAGATACAATTTAAAGCAATATTATATAGTTTTCAAAACTCTTCAATATAGTGTTTCCACAGTTCACTAAGAGAGTTCTGTGCTTGATCCATTTAACCAAAAAACACTTAATAAAGGAAGTATCTCATTTAGGGTTTAAATCTAATCAAAATAGTGTTTTAAGAACTCACTAAGTGAATTTATTGTTTTAACATTACTTGCAAGTCTATATTAGCAGATAACACTGAATAGAGTATCTTATTTAGTTTTCAAGACTTATCATTACAGTATTTTCTCAGTTTATTAACTTAGCTGTGTCTTTTAATATTTTAATTCCATTTTAGCAGATTACACTAAATATAGCAAGTATATTACAGTGTTTTTGAAACAAATCTACATAGTGCATGCACAATTCAGTAAAAGTATTCTAGGTTGTAATACTGATAGTCTTTATCAATAGATAATACTGTATAAGCAAGTAATCTATGTAGATACAAAAATAATCAATATAGTGCTTTTACAGTTAAAAGTGATGGAGAATTCAAAATATTCACAGATAAACAGAAATTAAGAGAGTATACCAATAAGAAACCTACCTTTCAAATAATAATAAAGGGAGTGCTGCAGATTGTAGGGAAAAACAGGGCAGAGAGAGAATTGGAGGAGAGTATAAGAAAAAAATAAAGGAAAAAGTGAAATAAAAACATATTACATAGATAAACAAACAAAAATATTCCTAATGTACAAAATTTATTTACAGTAATGACGATAAATGTAAATTGATTATTTCAACAGTCAAGAGAAACAAATTGGAAGAATGGATAAGGAAATAAAACCCATCAATATGCTGTCTACAAGAAGGACACCTTAGACCCAGGGATTCCAGGAGTCTGAAATAGAATAGCTGGAAGAATATTTACAAGTTAAAAGTAACCTAAATAAGGTGGGAGTACATGTAGAGATACTGAAAAAAATATTTATTAAATGCAAAACTATTTTAAGAGCAAAAGATGGACTCTATATATAAGTAAAAGGGGTAATCTTTCAAGAAGAAAGAACAAAAATAAACTTTTATGCACCTAGCCAGGAGGTATCAAATTACATGAAGCAAACACTGGGAAAATTAAGTGGAGAAATAGAAGCTTCTGCAATTATAGTGGGGGAATTTCATAAAACATTATCATGACTAGACAGAACATCTCAACAGGAAAGCAATATAGAAACAAAGATAAGTTAGAGGATCTGGACCTAATTGACATATACAGAACAATACACCCAATTACAGTAGGATATACTTTCTTCTCAAGTTCACCTGGACATTTCCCAGGAAAGAGCACATGCTAAGCCACAGAACAATACTCAAAATTTCAAAAAGATTGAAATTAAACAAAATAATTTCTCTGGCTACAGTGGTATGAAGCTTGAAATAAGTAGGGACCAAAACAATTGAACAGGCTCAAAGATATGAAAATTAACAACACTCTCTACAAACAACACTGGGTCAAGGAGGATATTTAAAAAGACATCAGTAAATACCTTGAAATGAATGAAAATGAAAACACAACATATAAAAACTTATTGGATTCAGCCAAAACTGTACTGAGAGGGAAATTCATAGACATAAATGCATACATTAAAAAAAAGAAGAAAGAGCAAAATTCAAAGATTCAATTATACTTCTGGAATAATTAGAAAAAGAACAACAAACTAACCCCAAATGAAGTAGAAAGAAGGAAATAAAGATTAGAGTAGAAATAAATGAAATGGACAATAAGAAAGCCAAAAGGTAGTCTTTCAAGTTCAGTAAAATTGAAAAGCCCTTAGGTATACCAATAAAGAAAAAGAGAGAGAAAATGCAAATACACAAAATAAGAAATGAGAAAAGGGATATTGCTACTGACCCCACCAAAATAAAGTGTATCATAAGAAGATATTTTGAAAAATTAAATGCCATCAAAAAGGATAATTTAAAGGAAATGGACAAATTCTTAGAAACACACAAGCAGTGTACATTGACAAAAAAGAAGAAATTGATGAACTCAACAGACCAATCACAAGTAAAATTAGACTCTGCACCTCCCAAACAAGAAGAGTGCTGGACCAGACCTCTTCACAGGTGAGTTTTATCAAATATTCCACATATAACTAACATCAATCCTGCTTAAACCCTTCCAAAGAAATAGAAGTAGAAGGAACATTGCCTAACTCATTTTATGATGCCAACATTACCCTAAAAGTAAAGCCAAAGATATCACAAGAAAGGAAAATTACAGAACAATTTAGCCAATGACACTACATACTAAAATCCTCAGTAAAATACTTGTTAATTGTATTAAAAAAACACATCAAATGAATTATAAACCATGACAAAATGGGTTTCTATCCAGGTATATACGGATAATTCAACAAAAGAAAATCAATCGAAAGGGTATATATGAAAAAGCCACAGCTAATATCAAGTGCAATAATGAAATCCTAAAACATTTCCCTTTAAGATTGGGAAAGAGACAAGAATGCCCACTATTAATGCTCCCACTTAACATTGTGTTAGAAGTACTTACTTAAGTGCTTTGGCAAGAAAAAGATAAAGAAGGCATCCAAACTGGAAAGGAAGAGTCAAAATTTAACTATTTGCAGATGACATGATCCAGTATATGAAACATCCTGAGAAATCTACATCAAAGCTTATAGCGAGGTGGGGCAAGATGGCATCCAAGTAAGTACACCATTGTTACATTTCCTACATCGGACAGGCTGAGGGGTGACATAATCCTGCTGGAGTGGGCTGTTTTGGGAACCTACTAAGCAGGAGGTATCTGAATGTTGATCTGGAGAGACTGCAACAAGATTAGTGCTTGGTCAAGGTAAAACTGTGGTTTCTAACACTGAACTTGGAAGCTGTGGGAGGGTAAATCCCTTCAGCCTAGGGCCAAGGGCTGCAGTGTTCCATGAGAATTGCCAGACTCAATTTAGAAAAACGGGACAAATTCCTAGAAATACATAAGCAGCCCACATTGACGAAAGAACAAATCAATGATCTCAACAAACCAATTGCAAGTAAAGAGATAGAATCAGTCATTAAAAACCTCCCAATTAAAGAAGAGCCCTGGGCCAGATGGCTTCACAGGTGAATTCTACCAAACTTTCCCAAAAGAACTAACACCAATCTTGCTTAAACACTTCCAAAAAATTGAAATAGAAGGAACTTTGCTGAACAAATTTTTTAGTGCCAACATTACCCTAATACCAAAGCTGAACAAAGACACCACAAGAAAGGAAAATGACAATCTGTCTAATGAACCTAGATGCCAAAACCATCAACAAAATACTTGCAAATCTTATTTAACAACACGTTAAAATAATTCTACACCATGACCAAGTGGGTTTCATTCCTGGTATGCAAGGTTGTGTCAACATAAGAAAATCAATTAATGTAATACAACACATAAACAGATTGAAGGGAAAAAAAAATCACATGATCTTATCTATTGTTGCAGAAAAAGCATTTGACAAAATACAGCACCCTTTCTTGATAAAAACACTCCAAAAGATAGGCATAGAAGGAAACTTTCTGAACATGATAAAGGGTATATATATATATAAAACACAGGTAACATCATTTACAATGTTGAAATCCTAAAATCTTTCCCTCTAAGATCAGGAACAAGAAAAGGATGCCCACTATCACCCCTTCTACCATCATTGTGTTAGAAACACTTGCCTGAGCCCTGAGGCAAGAAAAATATATAAAAGGGATCCAAATAGGAAAGGAAGAAATAAAAATTTCACTATTTGAAGATGACATGCTCCTATACATAGAAAGTCCTGAGAAACTCACAACAAAGTTTCTAGAACTTATAAATGAGTTCAGAAAAATTGCAGGTTAGAAGATAAATGCACTAAAGTCAGTAGCAATTCTGTACACCATTAATGAGCACTCTGTGGAGGAAATCATGAAAAAATCCAATTTACAAGAGCAACTAAAAGAATCAAATAACTAGGAAAAATTAACTTAAATATAAATGATATATGCACAGAAATCTACATTGTTGAAGAAGCTTTGGACAACAGAGAGGTTCAACTATGGCAGGGGAGGAATACTCCCCTGTGGGCTGTTATTTAAGGGGGGCACATGGTTGGGGTGGAGTTCTCCAGGGCTTGTATATAGGGGACATAAAAATATTTGGATATATTTTGGTATTTTTATAGTATTTACAGTTACAAATGACAACTGAGGGAGTACTGAGTTCCTACTCAGGGAAGCTCTGTCATATTCCCCAATGGAAAAGCAACAATCCTCCAAGTGCAATGACAAAGACCAATGAAGAGAGATGGTCCAATCATGAGCTCTTGACACTGATGACTATGCTTATGTGTCTGTGTACCTGAAAAATGAACTGGGCCTAGAGCTGCAGGGCCTAAGTGTTACCTCCTGAGAGCCTCCATGTTGGTAAAATATGGCCACTCTCTAAGCCAAACTCAGCATGTAAATGCATTACTTTCCCCCTAGTGTGGGACATGACTCCTGGGGATGAGCCTCCACAGTGCTGAGGGATTATTATCAATCACTGACTGGTGATACAACTAGAAAGAAACCTTGAATAAAAGGGTCAACAAAAACCAGCAGAATATCCCAGTTTTCATGTAGGATATGTTAAAAACTGCTTTTTGACCTTGAGTAAAAGGGGGAAATGGCAAAGAGAAATGAGTTTCTATAGCTAAGACTCTTCAAAAAAGAGTCAGGAGGTCAACAGAGGGGTTGCCCTTTCACATGTCTCAACAGAAACAGCCAAAGTAGATACAACCATAGGTACTGGTTGTCGTGAAGGTTATGGAGACCCACAGGGTATATGGTCATGGCAGATGGATTTGGAGTTCTGTGCCATGTCAGTGGGCCCAACTTTGGAGTTTGTGCTCCTGAGTGTGATGGAGGTGGACTCAGATGTAACCTTTCTACACATGCCTCTTCTGTCACTTTTGCTGAACCTGTGATTGGTGCTGGGGATTGTGTATACTCAGGGGACTTGAATATCTGGATTGTCTATGTGCCAGCTGGGCCCTGCACCTCAGAAGAGTTGGAACTCTGACTCTCTTTTTCATTGGAATTACCCAGGTCAGCTACCTGGGAGTTGAAGATGCTCAACCACTATGCTAGGGAATCAAGGATGCCTACAACTGCAAGAAGAATTGCATCCATCACGTATGTGGAATCTAAGCACCTCTTGATACAGAGGTGGAGTGGACATCACCATCCCAGGGTCAAAAAATGGAGGAATAAAATATTTTTTTAGATTAGACTTACTTATATTCTACTATAAAACTATTGTAACTAGTAATAGAATAAATTGTGACATTGAAATGGAGAAAGTGGCCACAGTAGTTGCTGGGGGCAGGGAGAGAGAAGAAGAAATGTGATGTGGGGACATTTTTGCAACTTAAAGTAGTCTAAATGATATTGCAGGGTCAGATGCTTGATTTTATATATCCTGCCTTAACCCACTTAATGTAGCGGGGGAGAGCGTGAACTACAGGGTAAACTATTATTGATGTGGTGCAGCAGTGCACCAAAATGTGTGCACTGAGTGCAATGAATGTGCCACAATGGGGGGGGGGTTTGGTGTGGGAAGATTGGGGTTGGGGAGCTGGGGTTATACGGGAAACTCTTATGTTTTTTAATTTAACATTTTTTTGTGATGTATGTATCTTCAAAAAATACGATTTACAAAAATAACCAGAGTGCAGTTTGGGGAGTGGATTAGTAGGGAATCTCTTATGTTTTTGGATGTAGGTTCTCTGTGACCTATTAACTTTAATAAAATAATGTGTAAAATAAAAATAAGTAAATATATAATCTTATAGAGCTTATCAATCATTTCTGTAATGCCACAATTTATAAGATTAATGCAGTAAATTCAGTAGCATTTCTGTACAACATCAATAATCAATCTGTTTAGGCAATCATGAAAATAAAGCCAATTTACAAGAGCAACTAAAAGAATCAATTACCTAGGAATAAGTTTAACTAATGTAAACAATTTATACACAGAAAACTACACAAACTTGTTAAAGTAAATCAAAGAAGACTTTTTTAAAATTGAAGAATATTCCCTTTTCATGGATGGGAAGACCAAACTTCACTAAGATGTCCATCCTACTCAAAATGATCTACACATTTAATGCAATCCCAATAGAAATCAACACAACATTTTTTTCTGAATTAGAAAAGCTAAATATGAAATTTAAATGGAAGGGCTAGTGTCCCCAAATAGCAAAAGACATATTGAAAAAAGAAAAAAAAGAATTTGGAGGAATCACACTTCTTGACTTTAAAACATTCTACCAACTACAGTGTTCAAAACTGCATTATATAGACACAAGGATAGACATACTGACAAATAGAGCCAAATTGACATTTCTGATACAGATCCTCACATATAGAGTGTTCAGATATTTAATAAGGCCACCAGACCCACTCAACTGGAAGAGAATGGCCTGTTCAAAAATTGGTGCTTGGAGAAGTGGAATCCATATTCAAAAGAAGGAGAGAAAAATACCATCTCACACCTTATACAAGAATTAACTCAAGATGGATGAAATATCTAAATATAAGAGCCAAGACAATAAAGACGTTGGAAGATAATCTAATGGAGCATCTACAGGATCTTATAATAGGAAATGTTTTCATAAACTTCACATCCAAATCACAAAGAGTTGAAGAAGAAAGAGATAAATGGGACCTCCTCAAATTAAAACTTTACCATCTAAAAGGAATTTATTAGAAATTGAAAAGACATCCTACCCAATGGGAGAAAATATTCGGTAATCATATATCTCATTGGAGCCTAACATACAGCATATCTAAAGAAAACCTATATCTAAAAAAAAATCAAACAACCATTTTAAAAATGGGGAAAAGAGAAAGGCAAAGTATATAAAACTCCAGGTAGTGGTGCTCCTGTGGGCAATGGCAACACACAGGTTCCACTGTCATGGCTGATGGTTTTGGAATTCACTGTCTTGCCAGTGGGCCCTACTTTGGAAATTGTACTCCTGAGTGTGATGGAGTTGGACTTAGTTGTGACTTTTCTACACATGCTCCTTTTGTCACTTTTATTGAACTTTTGGTTGGCACCAGGGTTGGTGTATGTTCAGAAGACTTGAAGCTATGGGCTGGCCAAGTGCCAGCTTGGCCCTGAGCCTCAGCAGGTTTGCAACTCCTACTCTCTGGTTTTTTGGACTTGAACAGGTCAGCTAACAGATGGGGTAAAAAAGTTTCAACTGTTTTATTTCAGATGTCCCCTATTATTGTAGATGATATTGCAGTTCTGATAGCAAACAGCTGCTTGATATCTTCCAATAAATACATTATGGTAACTAGGGTCGAGGTTCTCAGTTCCAGAAGATGTGAGTCCCCTGGTCCGATCTTTATCCCCTTTCTTGAGTCTCTCTCTCTCTCTGTCCTTTATTTATTTAAGTTCTGCTTTGCCTTCCCTTTGAGCCAACCTATTGCTGAGCTGATTGCAGCAAACAGGAAGTTGAAAATAGTCAACCACCACACCAGGGGATCGAGAGTACCTAAAACTTTAAGTAGGAAAATCACATCCATCAACCATGTGAGATCTAAGCCCACTTTCAATATAGAGGTGGAGTAGACATTACGAACCCAGGATCCACAAGATGGAGGAATAAAGTATGGATTAGAGTGAACTTACTGGTATTCTTCTATAGAACTAGTGTGAGTAGTAAGGGAAGTAGCTGTAGCATTGATCTGGAGAAAGTGGCCATGGTAGTTGCTGAGGGCAGGGAGAGGGATGGAAAATGAGATGAGATGTGGGGGCATTTTCAGGACTTGGAGTTGTCCTAAATGATATTGCAGGGACAAATGCTTGATATTATATATCCTGCCATAACCAACTGAATGTACTGGGGGAGAGTATAAATAAAGTACAATGTAAACTATAATCCATGCAGTGCAGCTGTGCTCCAAAATGTATTCACCAAATATAATGAATGCCACAATGATGAAAGAGTTTTTTTTTTATGTGGGAGGAATGAGGGGGTAGAATATGGGTCAACCTCTTATATTTTAAATGTAATATTTTTGTGATCTATATATCTTTAAAAAAAGACAATGTAAGTTTTAAAAAAGAAGGAATGCAATACTAACACATGGGATACTATGGATGAACCTTGGGATCCTTAGGTTGAGTGAAGGAAGCCAGACATTGAAAGAAAAATATTACATGACTTTTGATATAAATTAAGCAAATCAAGAAGAACCAGAGAACTATTGTCAGTAAGATTGGTTTAGAGGAAATAGAAATGGAGAAGTATGTGAGCCAATGCCCATATGGGCCAAATCTATGATAAAGTGGAAGTGTGTCATTGGGTAGTGAAGGGCTATCAGAGGACATTAGTGATACTATTGGGTTAAGCATTGCTGATTTGACAGGAGTAGAGTAGTGAGGATGGGTTGGGTCACGGACCATGTAAACACTGGGAATTGGCAGGTCTGTGGTTGGATGTATAAAGTTGAGAACACTTTTATGGCAATATGGCAAGGAAGGGTTACTGCTATAAGGTGTGGGATGGGGCAGCATTCAGGACAGGGTGCATTTGGGGCAGGCTTCTAGGGATATGCGAGTGACCATTTCATCATAATATGTTGTATCAGTGTGTGGAGATCTACATAATGAGTGGGAATTTGTTGGACCCCCATCCTGGGGAGGACCTATATATTCTCAAACAATGGGACAGTAGTCATTTGAGAACATAGGTGATTCCAAAGAGGGGAGGACAAACCAGAGTGTCAAGACCTTAGTGTTGCAAGTAACTACGAATCTTGTCATCCAAGGAGTGAAGCTAGATGGTCAACATGGGCCTCAAGAGAAGGTGGAGGGAGCAACAGAGTAGATGAAAAAGGGGGTATTTAGTGGGCAATGGAAGTGTTCTACAGGATCTCACAATGATGGACACTGGCCATGTTAAATGTCATCAAAATTTATACAAGTATATGGTGTAAAATGTAAACCATAATATAAACCATTGACCATGGTTTGTAGCTATGATTCACTATTTGTATATCAATTGAAACAAATACCCCATCCACATATAAAAAGGCAATAATATAGGAAGGTGAAAAAGGGGGAGGATGTTGGGTATATGGGAGTCCCCTATATTCTGTGTGTGACTTTTCTGTGACCTAAATCTTCTTTGAAAACAAAATTTTATAAAAGTAAGACACTGGGAAAAAAATGGAAGAAAATGTCACTATACATACAGTACAACATATATTAAACTGATGAAAGGCAAAACATCAAAAAATTTAATATTTTTCATTATTTTGTAATATCCAAAATTTTGAATTTTAATTTTAGTTTATTTTTAATTTTTTGTACTTATTTCTTATATTTAACCTACCATTATTATTTCATTCTCCTATTAATTGTATTTGGATATTTTATTGGCTTCATTTTTGAAGAAGCTTTGGATCACAGAAGGGTTACAATCAGGGAAGGGGAGAATCATTAGTGTGGAGTGTCAGTAATGAGGGATACATGGGAGAAATTTCACCTGGAAATATATATAAGGTATATAAATGTGTTCAGATATTCACGTGGCATTGTCACAGTGGGTGGAGAGTCACACAGTGATTGAAAGAATATTAAATTCTTATCCTGGAGAGCCCTGTTACATTCTATAATGGAATAGCAACAATCCCCAAAGTACAGGAGCAATGACTAGTGAAGAAAGATGGCTTATTAATGGACCCTTTGCAATTGATGACCATGCTTATGAGCCTTTGCTCTTGAAATTGAAACTTAGCCTTGTGTTTAGGGTGCCTAAGAGTTACCTCCTGAGATCTTCCTTGTCGCTGAAATGTAGCCTCTCTCTAAGACAAACTCAGCATATAAATGCATTGCCTTCCCCACAGAGTGGGACATGACTTCCAGTGATGAGCCTTCTGGGCACTGATTGATTACCATCACCCACAAAATAGCAGGGTAACTGGAAAAAAAAACTCAAAAAAAGGGGGGAAATGTAAAAAATAAATAAATTCATGTGGTGAAAAGACTTCAAAGAGAATCAGGAGGTCATTTCAGAGGTAACGCTTATGCACATCTCAGCAGGATCTCATAGACTGCCAAAATAGATACTATCCCAAATAGTGAGGTTCCTGAGGGCTCTGGAGAAACCCAGGTCCTGTGGTCAGGGCAGATATCTCAGGAGTTTGGTGCCTTTCCAGGAAGGCCTACCTTAGGGTTTGTGCTCCCAATAGTGACAGAGTTGAACTCAGTTATGACTTCCCTATGCATTGATCATCTGTCCCTGTTATTTGAACTTAAAGTTGGTGCTGGTATTATTAGGTGTACATCCAAGAGACTTAAACGTTTTTGGGCTGTCCATGTGCCAGCTCTGCCATGTCAGTGGAGTTGCAACACCTACTCTCCAGTTCACTGGACTCTTCCAGGACAACTAACCAGGAGGTGAAGATGGGCAACCATCATACCAAGGAAACAAGAAAGCCTACAACTGCAAGCAAGAGTATCCCATCCATTGGCTCTATGACATTGAAGCCCCATCTCAAGTAGAGGTGGAGTGGGCATCACCGTCCCGGATTCCTCAAGAATGGGGAATGAAGTATGGACTTGAGTGGACTTATTGTAATTCTAGCAATGAAATAAATTACAACTTTGATGTGGAGGCAGTGACCACTGGGGGCTCTGAGGGCAAGGAGAGGGAAAAAGATTTGTAACAGGTAGGCATTTTTGGGACTTGGAATTGTGCTGAATGACTTTGTAATGAGATATAGTCCCCTATATATCTTCCCATAACCTACAAAATTGTGTGGAAGACAGTGTCAACTACAATGTTAACTATAATCAATGATCAGTAGCAATGTCCCAAAATGCGTTTATCAATTGCAATGAATATTCCTCGCTAATGAAAGGTGTTTATTTGGGAAACTGTGGGAGCTATGGGGAGCAGGGCATATGGGATTCCTATACTTTTTATGTAACATTTATGTATCTAAGTATCTAAATAATTTTTAAAGATATTTAAAAAAACAGAAACCAGTCTAAGTAGGATAAGACAAAACAACAGGAATATTAGAATGATCAGTTTGCCCAGGCCTACGTAGTGGGGAGGTGCATTGAGTAAGTGAAACTCAGGAATTTCAGAAGAGTGAAACTAGTGAAACTATTCTGTATTATACTGGAATCATAGGCACATGATATTAAGCACTTGTCAAAGCCCATTGAACTTCACAACATCCAAGTTTAAAAATAGTCTAAATAATGCAAATGTATGAAATGCCCTCTCTGAAAGATATGGGAGGAAAAGATGCTGAAATAGTAATATTGGATATGAACAGAGCCTGTAATTTGTAATCAATGGACACAGTATGGATACTGTACACAGTATGGTGCTCTAGTTGATAAGATCCCATCAGGGTATGGATTAACAATTCTCTTAGTTCTACAGATGTACACTGGAAACATGCAATGAAGTAAATGAATGGAATATTGGAAATATGCTTCTCACTGTGGTGTTGAATGTTACAGGTAAACAAGGGGAGCATATTGGACTGTTCTATTAATGGTTTAGAGATAGACACATCAGTGTGAACTCATGTGGAGGTGAATAGAGTTACACAGGGTTGCTTGTAGAAATATTTACAGGTATGTGTATACACATAGGATTGTCTACACACATGTATTTCCTTGTAATATCCATGGAGATGACCTTGTAGCAAGGCACATATAGTGCCAGACTTTGGATATTAACAGGATTTTTGCAATAGAAAATTTCTTGGAGAAATAGCTGCCTTTAGGACTTGATCAAGAAATATGCAAAAAGAGCCTGGAGCATCTCATAATATCAAAATGTTAGTACGTGTTCAAACAAAACCATCAATGATGAGAATAATTTCAAATAGATACAGGGCACAGCCAGAAGGGTTCCCATGGTCAAAACTGAAATAAACTGAAAAACAAAATAAAGTAGTACTGTATCACAACCCAAGGTAAAAATTAAATGCCATGAGTCAATCCTGATTTAAATAATTGGTTAAATAAATAAGATACATATTTACTATGAAAATGAATTCCATAATATATGGAGATATTTTTCTCTCAATGCAGTGGCACAAATGTCACACTCCTGAATGTGGACTTCAAATATTGATTTCTTTCCAAAGGCTATATGGAAATACAGAGATTGATGAACTATATATGGGGGAATGCTCAAAATACTGTTGACCAAGGTAAACATCAAAAGTGATAAGTCAAGTTGATAGGATGCACCCTGATTATGTTGTAATGAAAATGACACATTATTCTGGTGTCTTCTTCCAAAATTCCATTAACACAGTCTAATCATGAGAAGAATATCAGGCAAATTCAGACTGAGAGGCACTTTACAAAATACCCGACCTACACTCCTCAAAAATATTACCAAATGCAATGAATGTTCCATGATGATGAAAGAGGTTGTGATACGGGAGGAGTGGGGTAAGGGGGATGAGGGATATATGGGGACCTCATATTTTTTTAATGTTACATTAAAAAAATAAAGAGAAAAAATTAAAAATTTATATAGGTCATCAAACAGGAGAATCTGAGAAGCTATGTCTGCCTGAAGAGTTTAAGAATTTTTGAAAATAAATGTAATGTGCTATTATGGCTTGGAGGTGTTAAGAACATGGGGAAGTTAGTGAGAAGTTCTTGAAAATCCTCTCTACTATCCTTTCAGTTTTTTTGTAAATCTAAATCTGTTTTAAAATATTAATTTTATTAAGAAACAAATTATTAGTCAAGTGCAAAATCCAAGAAACATTGAACTCCAAGATTGAATCTATCACAATTACATTTACATACCTTGGATAAGAATACAACATTTCTGTCTCACATTATTCTTCCATTAAATTAGAATAGTGAAAAACAATTGCATAGAATGATTGAATTAAATAAAATAATGAATAAAAAATGTCTGATATTGTGCCTAGGAAAATGGTGAATATTTTTCATTGTAGTCCAAGCTCACACAGATTTACTTCCAACTACCACTGTGCTATTTCCATCCCTAGTCCTCTTTGCCAGGTTTTGGCAACAGTGATAGTCACATTGACCCAGAGTGAGTGTTCATCACAGCAAGTCATTTCATGATCATCACCTTCTATAAACTCACCCTGATTCTCAATAACTTCAAAAAGAAATATTCATCTTGTGGACAAAATACCAGTCTCTCTATTCTCTATCTGCTGCCAGCTTGGCCAGGCTCATTATCTCCTTTTCACATCCTACCCCTTCATTGTTCATTAAATATCAAGAACTATTTTTAAAGCCTCACCACATCATATGGTTATATTGATTGATTTGTGTCCCTCTCATTTCTTCTTGGTGTGCTTCTACCCTTTTCTCCTCTTGAAGTTACCCCGTCTCTACCTTCAGGCTCAGTGCAATTATCACCTGCCTTGTGAAGCCTTCACTAATCTCCACAGAATGCATTCAAATTTTTGGATCCACTTCCCCAGGATGTTAATACCATCTCTGGTTATTTCATGTAGTCACTTCTATTTCTTCTTGCACATAATCTCTTTGAGATGAGGAACAATATTTTACTCATCTCTTTATTCACAAAATATTATTCAGTGGCTTCAGTAATGTGTTTGATGACTAAATTGTTGTTAAATGACTAAAATAAAAAATGAATGAGGGGAACAGATGTGGCTCAAGTAGCTGAGTTCCTGTCTACCATATAGAGGATCCATGCTTGGATGCCCAGGAGCTTCTAGTGAAGACAAGCTGGCCTGGGAGGTGGGCTGGCCCATGCAGAGTGCTTTCTCATGCAGGAGTGCCACTCCAAGTGGGAATGCCACCACACGTGGGAGTGTCATCTGGCACAGGAATACTCTTACATGCAAGATTGCTGGCCATTGCAGAGAAGGTGGTAGAGCAAGGTGATGCCACAAGAAACACAGAGGAGAGACAATGAGAAGACATTGCAAAATGGAGCTGTGGTGGTGCTAATAGAAAGATTGCCTCAGTTCCCCTCTAAAAGTTCCCAGCATTCGAGACACCTAATGAGAATACAAGTAGACACAGAAAAGAATATACAGCTAATGGGCACAGAGAGCAGACAACAGGGGTGCTGGGAGGGCAGAAATACATTAACCTTTAAAAAATGCATGAATGTTGTTAAGCAGATGCTTGAAACAATGTAGGCAAAGAAGAAGCAGTGAAAAAAGGAAAACTGCTGCTTGGAGAATGAGAATGAGCTCACGAATGAGAGCTAATGCCAGAGGAATCAGATTGGAGAACGAAGATTATTTTTTGTATCCATTATCTTCCTTCACAATTAAGCTTTTTAAGAAGGCAGGACTTTGTATTTTAAGCATTCTTTATGTGCATAACCTTTCGATGCTCCTAAAGTTTCTACAAATAACCGGGGTCCCTGGAGCCATGATAAATTTCCCCAAAACCTTTTGAAGATTCTTTGACTCACCTAGAAAATATAAAGGCAGTGTCTGAGTTCACCAATGCAGATTATTCTTTGAATGATGGATGAAATTGGAAGCTGTGCTTCAGGAAGGGCAGGGAGAAGACATAATTCTGTTTTCTCAAGACCAGAAATCCAGAAATTGGTAAAGTAGATTTGAGAGAATATAGGGGAAACATTTAGAGATTCTGTGTCTTTAGGGATTTCATTCCCATAAGTCTCATTAATGAAGTATTCTTTTGTTTTTCTACTTCCTGTGGTTTACTTCCCTGGAGGTAAGAAAGAAAAATACAATAAAAACTTGTGCCAGTTTTGACCCATGGGAGATTGCTATGGAGGTCCATGTTCATCTCTTATCCAAGTGGACTCCTTCCTCACAAGAGGAGGTCACCTCTCTTTAGATGTGTGCCCTAATATTTCAAGATTCTCCCAAGTGATTTCCTTATCGCTGATTTGGAGAGGGAATCTGGGTACATGAAGATAACCTCTGCTTCTGATCTGTCTCCTCTGGAGTTGGCTTTCACACACAGGGCCACCATCTCTCAAGAGTATTTCCCTTGTCTCACTTCTTCTCCTGTCCCTCCCATAGACAGCAATAAAGTGTGGTAGTTTAGTTTTAGTTTGCCCTTCTTTTTCTAGTTCCCCCAGATCTATAGATAGCTTATTGATTTTTTATCTTTCTTCTTATTTAATGCAGGCACTCATTGCTATAAATTTCTCTGATTCATTTAAATTTATCCCTGGCATGATCAAATGAAAAGACTTAAGCCACAAAATGAAAACTTGAAATAAACCTTGTTGGGTAGAGCAATTCAAATGTCAGCTGCAGTTTTGGCATACTGTTAACTCTAAAGGTTTTAGATTTTTATTATTGAATAGGTTCCATATGAAGAAGAAGTCCACACCTCTCCTAAATGGAAACTCTGCTAAAAGATTCCTGGGTAAATGTGGGATGTTTGGAATTATAGCTGCACTTTTTTCCCTATTGAATACCTTTTTTATTGTATTTTTTAAAAAATAAATATATCACAAAAAACTATTATATTAAAAATCATAAGGGAAGTGACTGTGGTGCAATCTTTTGGGCTCCCTGTCTACCATATGGGAGGCCCTGGGTTGAGTCCCAGGGCCTCCTATTGAAGAAAGTCTTGTCTGCAAGCACTGTGGAGAACTGATCAGCAAGGTGATGCAACAAAAAATGGGAGACATGCAAAAAAAAAATACACAGAAGGACATGCAGCAAATAGACACAGAGAGCAGACAAGCAAGCTGCCAGTGTGTGTGTGTGGAGGGATAAATAAAAGTAAATACGGACACAGAAGAATGCACAGTGAATGGGCACAGGGAGCAGACAGCAAGCAAAAGAAAGAGCTGAAAGTGGGGGAAAAAGAGGTTCCTATATACCCCAGTCCCCACCCTACCCCACTCCTTACATATCAACATCCCCTTTCATCAGGAAGGCACATTCACTGCAATTGGTGAACACACCATGTAACACAGCCACACCACATGGACCATTGTTTAGAATGTAGTTCACACTCTCCCCCAGTCCATCCAGTGGGTTATGGCAGGATAAGCAATGCCCTATATCTGTCCTTGCAATATCATTCAAGACAACTCCAAGTCCCGAAAAGGTCTCATAACATATGTCTTCCTCCCTTTCCCAGTCCTAAGCAAACCCTGTGGCCACTGGTTCCACATCAATGATACAACTTCTTCCATTGCAAGTGCCACAACATTTCTATAGTAGAATACCAGTAAATCCACTACCTCTTGTGGACCCTGGGATGGTGATGTCCACTCCACCTCTAAATTGAGAGGTGGCTTAGTTCCCACATGGCTGATGGATGCCATTCTGTTGCATACAGTTGTAGACTCTCTTGGTACCTTGATGTGGTGTTTGACCATTCTCACCTCCCTGTCACATGACCTGGGTATGTCAACTGAACCAGAGAGTAGGAGTTACAAATCTGCTGAGGCTCATGGCCCAGTTGGTACATGGACAATCCAGAGTTTCAAGTTTCCTGAGCATACACAAATCCCAGCACCAAACACAGATTAGTAAAATTGACTGAAGAGGTAGGCGTAGAGAAGGACATTTGAATCCAACTTCATCACACTCAGGAGCACAAAATCCATAGTAGGGCTCACTGGCAAGGCAATGAACTCCAGAGCTACCTATCATGTCCTTAGAACCTGGATGTCTCTGTAGCCTTCACAAGTACCACTAACTGGAGTTGTATCTACTTTGGCTGTCTCTGGGATCCCTCTGAGATGTGCAAAAGCATGAACACTCTGATGACCTTCTGACTCATTTTAAAGTCTCTTTGCCATATAAACTAATTTGTCTCTACATTTCTCCCTTTTATTCAATGTCTCTTCCTAGATGCATCATCAGATGGTGATGGTAGTAATTCCTCAATCCCAGGGGGGCTCATGACCAGGAGTCATGTCCCATGCTGGAGGGAATGTAATACATCTACGTGCTGAGTTTGGCTTAGAGAATGTCCACATTTGAGCAATATGGAGGCTCTCAGGAGGTTACTGTTAGGTACCATGTATCTCTAGGCCTAAGTGAAATTTCATGCACACAGACACATAAGCATATTCATCGGTACCAAGGACCCATCAATGGACCATCCTTCTTCACTGGTCTTTGCCCTTGAACTTAGGAGATTGTTACTGTCCCATTGGGGAATGCTACAGAACTCCCCAGATGGGAACTCATCACTCCCTTAGTAGTCATGCGTTACACTATCCACTGTGACAATATGCAACAAACTTCTGAACATATCTATATACCAGATATGCATACCCTGGAGAACTATCTCCTCCCCATGAACCACCCATCAATGACACCTCACACCAGCACGCCTCCCCTGAAATAGTTGAATCCCTCTGTGATCCTAAACTTCTTAAAAAATGAAGTCTAATATATTGCCAAATTCACTTAGTAAGATAATGAAATAATATTGACAGTTTAAAGATTAGACATAGAATATGTAATTATTTAGAAAAAAATGAATTGGCATATTAAAAATGAAAAATATAAAACTTTGTTTTTATTGTTTTGCCTTTCACCATAATAATAGGTGTTGTCCTGCTTATATTATGTTTTACATTTTAGACTGTACCTTTTTCTAAATTTTTTGTTACATTGTTGTTTAAATTTTTATACACTTTTATAAATTTTTGGTGAAATTTAACATGGCTTATATCCATCATTGCACAACATTGTTCGACACTCCCATTGCTCCCCAGTTACCCCGACTTCCATCCATTCAATTCCTCTCTTCCTCTCCCCTAATGGCCCACAGTGACAACCAAGCTTCACTGTTTGAAGAACAAGATTCAAAGATACTTGCAACAATGCTGTGGGTTTGACACTCTAGTCTGTCCTCCGGGTTTGGGAGCCATTAATACTCTTGAGAGACATCCTCTCCTCTGTTTCAGATCATCAGACCACCCCAGTATGGGGGTACAACACTTTCACTCTCATTGTATGTTTCTCCACCCACAGATATAGCACAATATGATAAGATGAGCACGCACACACTCCCTAGAAGCTGTCCCAGGGGCACACTCTGCGAGATGACCCAGTCAAGCACCCCAAAAAAGTAAAAAAGTAACCATTCCTTATTATATTTCTTAAAGAGGTTTCTCAAAATTATAGTTTCAACCACATAACTGACAATGACCCAGGTTCACTCACTCACCCACTCACCCCAAACACTCCCCCTAATTCCATGGGAGAGATGACCCATCCTCACAACCCTAGCCACTCCCAAGCTTGCAAATCTCTTTTTATCCCTATGCCCCATAGTATCCCTACACCTCAGTCTTATCCCTTCACTGCACAGCTACATACTTCCAATTTATCATAGATTTTGGCTATGTAGGCATCAGCTCACAACCTTCCTCTCCCTCTTTTTTCCTTAAGCTGATCGTCCAGTCTCTAGTTCTCTGAGAAAGCTTGATTTTGTCACTGCATTTTAAACATTAGTAATGAAACTTTTTAAAATTATATTTTTTACAGTTAATAGATCACATAAAATGTTACATAAAAAAGAGGTTTCAATATACCCCACTTCCACCCCCCTTATGCCCATCATTTTTAAATTTATTTATTTGAAGATACATAGGTCACAAAAAATGTTATATCAGAAATATAATAGGTTCTCATATACCCCTCACACCCCCCTCCTCCCACATCAACAATATCTTTCGTCATTGTGGCACATTCACTGCATTTAGTGAAAACATTTTGGAGCACTGCTGCAACACGTGGATTATAGTTTACATTGTAGCCTTTACACTCTCCCCCAGTCCATTCAGTGGGTTATGGCAGGATAGATAATGTCCAGCATCTGTCCCTGCAATGTCATATAGGACAACTGCAAGTCCTGAAAATGCCCCCTCATCACATCTCTTCTTCCCTCTCTCTGCCCTTAGCAACTACCTCAGCCACTTTTTCCACATCAATGCTACATATTCTTCCATTACTAGTCACAATAGTTCCATAGTAGAATATCAGTAAGTCCACTCTAATCCATATTTTATTCCTCCATCCTTTGGACCCTGGAATGGTGATGTCCACTCCACCTCTATATCAAGACAAGGCTTAGATTTCACATGGATGATGGATGCAATTCTCCTCCTTGCTATTGTAGGCATTCTCAGTTTACTGGTATGGAGGTTGACCTTCACCTCACTGTTAGATGACCAAGGTAAGTCCAATGAACCAGAGGGTAGGAGTTGCAACTCTTCTGAGGCTCTGAGTCCAGTTGGCACAGGGACAGTCAAGAGATTCCAGTATCCTGAGTATACACCAACTCTAGCGTCAGCCACAGGTTTAGTTTAAGTGACAGAAGAGGCATGTGTCAAAAGGTCACATCTGAGTTCGAGTTCAACTCCATCACATTCAGGATCACAAATTCTAAAGTAGGACCAACAGACATGACACTGTACTCCAGAGCCATCTGACATGACCATAAAACCTGTGGGTCTCTGAAGCCCTCAGTAGAGCTAATATCTGTGGTTGTTTCTAATTTAGCTGTCTCTGGAGTCCTGCTGAGCAGTACTTAAGATTGACCCCCCCCACACACACACCCTGATGACCTCCCAACTCTTTCTTGAAGACTCTTAACCATATAAACTCATTTGTCTTTGCCACTTCCCCCTTTTATTCAATGTCAAAAGCAGGTTTTAACACATGATCCCACATATATGCTGAGATATTCTGCTTTTATTAGTCAGTCAAAGGGGTGCTGATGTAAAATACAGAAACTGGTTAGTTTTTATAAAGGATATTTATTTGGGGTAGGAACCTATAGATATAAGGCCATGAAGCATAAGTTACTTCCCTTACCAAAGTCAATTTTGAGCTAGATGGCTGCTGATGTCTGTAAGGGTTCAGGATTCCTAGGTTCCTATGTTCCTGGGGATTGCTCCACTCTGGATTCAAGGTTTCTTTCTTCCTGGAGCTGGTTTCCTTTCCTCTGTGATCTTACTTCCAGGGTCCTCAGAATCAAACTCCAACATCAAAACTCCAACATCAGAAACCCTCAACTCTGTTCTTTGCCATGCCTTTTATCTGTGAGTCCCCACCCACCAAGGGGAGGTAACTCAACAATCTAATCATAATTCGATCATGCCCAGGTACAGATCAGATTACAAACATAATCCAATAATTCTTCTTAGAATTCATAATTAATATCAAACTGCTACACTTTACCCTCTGAACTCTAAAAAAAGACATTAAAATATTTTAAAAAAGAATAAACCTTAAAACAGTAACAATGCAAGTACTAAATCATATCATAATAAATTTAAAAGAAATATAGTTTGTCTTGGGGCAAAGTCTTGTCTGCTCTAGGCCTGTGAAAGTTACACAACAATTTATCTTTTTCCAATACACAAATGATGGACATAGGGTAAAGATTTTCATTACAGTAAGGAGAAATTGGGACAGAAACATGAATCATGGGTCCTCTACAGTTCAGTAAACCTGCAGGGCTTTTTCCATATTGGTGTTCTCCTTGGGGCCACATGTGGACCCACACTTTCCACAGTCTTGCCCAATGGCCACTTTCTGGTTTCCACATTTATCAAGCATTTGGGTGTTGACAAAGCTCCAGACCTCTCACTCAAGAGTGTTAGGGTGATTTCCACACCTTACCCAAACTTTGGATTACAGTTCTAATCCACAGTGATGTGAATACAACATTCTGACTAACCTTTGGCATACAGGCTCCACCCTCTCAGAGCAACGATTTGACCACCTTGGCCTTCCCTAGCCTTTGGGGGACAGGTCCACCCCTCTCAGACCTGTGGGGTGCTGACATTAACCACCCCAAAACTTGGGGAATGTGCCCCACCCACTCTGTACTCTGAGGCAGCAAAACTCTCCCAGAGCATCAGATGGGAACATTCAACTTCTTCAACTGCTGGGGCAAATTCACCCTCTCTGTACACATGTGTGGTTCCTCTCTTTGCCCAAGGTGGTGTCTTAATTCCAGATCTCAGCTTCCATGGCTTTCCTCTTAAAGCTCTTTTTCCTTCAATCTCACTTTCCATGCCCCTTTTATTCCAGGATGACAGTAGTTTTGTTCATACAGCTCTCTCAAAAAGTCTGTTGGTTTAGCATGCAGTAAGCAGCGTCCAAGCCATCAGACAGTAAGAAATTCCACAAGTCTTTCCTACATAACTGCATGTTCAATCCTGATTTCCAAGTTCCAAGTTTAGGTAAGTCCTCCAATGGGGTACTTTGGTCTCTTAGATTGATCTCCAGCAGCTTGGGATTTCCAGAATGAGCTTTTGTTTTCTTTGTGCCCAATAGTTCAAGCTTCAGCATATCTGTCTCGTCTGGCATTTTTATATTAGCTGCAAACAGAAACCAAGCTGCATTCTCTGGGATTACTTTGGAACTTTCTTCAGCTAAATGCTCAGGCTCACCATTTTCAAATTCTGCCTTCCATACTGCAGTAGTTAATCTTGCTAAGTTCTCTGCAACTTTAAAACATGGATGGCCTATCTTCCAGTTTCCAATAATAGTTTCATCATTTACTTCTAAGGCATCACAAAAGTCTCTTTAACATCCATATTGCTATCAACAGTATTTTTAAAGCTTTCTAAGACTTTGCCAACAAACATCTCACAATTCCTCCAAAAATACCCCTTACCCCTTTATAAAACCATTCCAGCATTTCAGTAATTGCAAAAGCACTTCCCCACTAGGAATTATAAAGGGTATTTATTTGGGATAGGAACTTACAGTAACCCAGGACATAAAGCATGAGTTACTTCCCTCACAAAGGCTAATTCCACATGTTGGGGTAAGATAGCTGCTGACATCTGTGAGGGTTCAGGCTTTCTAGGTTCCTCTGGGCTCTGTTCATCTGTTTCCTCCACAAGATCAGTGGTAGACTATGAGGCTCTCTAGACTTTGCCTCTCTCCACAAGGTCAGCAGTAGATTATCAGGTGAATGACTCTGTCTTGTTCTTGGAGCTCCAGCTTTAGGTTCAGCATCAAACTCCAACATTGAAACTCCAACATCAGTAGCCCTCAACACTGTTCTTTGCCATGCCTTTATCTATGAGTCCCCACACACAAAGGGGTGGTGACTCAATGTCCTAATCATAACCCAGTCATGCCCAGGTACAGATCAGATTACAAACATAATCCAATATTTCTTTTTGGAATTCATCAATAATATCAAACTGCTACACTGTTGGTCTGAGTTGACCCTTTTATTCAAGGTCTCTTTCTAGTTGCACCACCAGTTACTGATTTGTAGTAATCCCTCAGCCCCAGGGAGGCTCATCTCCAGGAGTCATGTCCCACACTGAAGAGAGAGTAATGAATTTACATGTTGATTTTGGCTTAGAGAGTGGCCATTTTTGACCAACATGGAGGTTTTCAGAAGGTAGCTATTAAGCACCCTGCTACTCTAGGCCTAGTTCATATTTCAGGCACACAGGCTCATAAGCATAGTCATCAGGATAGGACTCATCATTGCACCATCCTTCATTGGTATTTGCCATCACACTTGGAGGATTGTTGCTCTTCCTTTGGGGAATATGACAGAGCTCCCCTGGGTAGGAACTCAGCACTCCCTCAGTTGTCATTTGTAACTGTAACTACTATGAAAATACCCAACATATACCCAAACATTTTTGCATACCCTATATACATGCCCTGGAGAACTGCCTCCCAATCATGTGCTCCACCTTAATAACACCCCACACCAGTCTTCCTCCCCTGCTATATTTGAGTTTCCCTGTGGGACAATGAAGCTCACACATGAGAATTCAAAACATATAGAAAAATACTGAGGTTAAAATGAACCAGGTTTCTACCTGTCTGAGAAGAGCACTAGAAAAAATGGCAAAGAGGAAGGCCAGAATGAACCTGTTAGTATGTATTTGAATTAGAGACATTTGTTTAAACTCATGGTTTTAACACTTATAGATATTGAGATAAACAAATATGTGCATATAAAAAAGTAATAAATAAATTTTAATGATGTAAATCACAGTAATCAGCATTGTGTACCAAAACGAACACTTTCCCTGAGCTTAGTGTTACCTGGTGAGAAAAGCCCTCTGAATGATGAGCCAGCTTGCATTCTGACATCACAGCAGCTATGTGACCTTAAAATTACTAGGTGGAAACCTGAACATTATATTCCTCTGACATGCTAATGGCAAAATGAAGTCAAATGTACATCCTCTCCCTTCCATCTATCCCTCAAAGAATTCTCACATAGATGGCCCCAACAAATTAAACAGAACACAATTTTTAAATGTCTCCATAGTCATTAAGAAATGAAAGCATGGATAGAGCCAGAAGAAAAGTAGAGAGTGAGGAAAAGAGCTTTTATCTTTTATGGATGTTTGACATTATTCAGGAAGAGATCATGAAACAACCGTTTTTAATGAATATTTGAAAAAGAATATTGTGCATATCTAATATGACATGAATATTTAAATACTGAATCAAACAGAACCTCTATGTTCAAAATATACAATTACAAAAATTAAAAATATCCGTGTAGGGTAACTGAGAGAAATTTAAGTACAAGTAAAACCAAAGCCCCTTCCCATTGTAAAGGAGAAATTAGAAAATAAAACAAATTTATATCTGTGGATTTTCTCGATATCTGACTCTTTTTCTGTGTCCCAGCATTTACTGCCTGTTAAGCATTCACTTCCATGATATTTGTTACCCACAGCAAAACAGAACTGTTCTGGTTCATTTCAGTCACTTATTTGTTCCACTGGATGTTTCCTCCTTGGATAATAGATAAATACAAAATATGTGTTTTCTGGAAACTCAAGGAATAAAATTGATATGAACTACAGTTTAGATGATGTATCTCAAAAATACCTGAGTGCTTCCAATTCCTCTGAGAAGAATGAAATGGAAGAGAGCAGGAAGTGGAATGTTACGATTAGTAAAAGACACTAGTAAAAGACACTAGACACTTGATATCCAAGACCTTTTCAGACATTACTTAAATGCAAACATTTGGTTTCCTTTGAAACTCAGCTCCTGGCAGTGAGAGATAGGGTCATTCCTCCTGTGTTTGACATAAACAATTTACACTGCCTACATATTTAAGGCATATTATAAAATGTAAGGACCCTTTTCTCAATAAAAATTTTATTATATTTTTTGAAGATAGAAAAAAAATGTTACATCAAAAATTATAAGTCCCCATATACCCCACAAACCCCCCACTCCTCCCACATCAACAACCTCTTTCATCATTGAAGCACATTCATCGCATTTAGTGAGTACATTTCGGAACACTGCTGCACCACATGGATAATAGTTTACATTGTAGTTTGCACACTCACCCAGTACATTCAGTGTTATATGGCAGGATATAAACTGTCCAGCACCTATACCTGCAATATTATTTAGGACAACCCAAGTCCTGAAAATGCCCCTACAATACATCTCTTCTTCCCTCTCCTTGCCCTCAGCAACTACCATGGCCATTTTGTCCCCATCAATGCTATAGTTTTTCCTAGTCACTCTAGTTCTATAGTAGAATACTAGTAAATACACTCTAATCCATATTTTAATCCTCCATCCTGTGAACCCTGGGATGGTGATGTCCACTCCACTTCAATATCGAGGGGGGTTAGAGAACACATGTTTAATAGATACAATTCTCCTGCTTGGAGTTGTAGGCACTCTTGGCTCCCTGATGCAGTGGTTAAGCATCTTTACCGCCCTTCAACTGACCTGGGTAGGTCTCACAAACTGGAAAGTAGGAGTTGCAACTCTCCTGAGGTCCAGGACTCAGCTGGCACTTGGCCAGCACAGAGATCCTATTCTCTTGAGTATACATCAGTCTGAGCTCCAATGACAGGTTCAGCAAAAGTGACAGAAGAGTCATGAGTATAATGGTCACATCTAAGTACAACTCCATCATGCTCAGGAACACACACTGCATAGCAGGGCCCACTGACAAGGCACTGAACTCCAGAGCCACTGTCTGTGACCATAGAACCTGGTGTTTCCATAGCCCTCAGGAACACCAGATACTGGGGTTGTATGTACTTTGGCTGTCTCTGGGAACCTGCTGAGGCATGCATACATGAGATCCCTCTGATGATCTCCAAACCCTTTTTTGAAGATTCTTAGCCATATAAACTCATTTGTCTTTACCATTTCCCCTTTTTATTCAAGGAATTTTTCTAGGTGCATCACCAGTTAGTGATTGGTGGTAATCCCTTGGCACTATGGAGGTTTATCCTTGAGAGTTATGTCACACACTGGTTGAAAGGTAACGCTGATTTTCTCTTAGAGAGCGGTCTCATTTAAGCAGCATGGAGGCTTTCAAGAGGTGACTCTTAGGTACCCTGCAGCTCCAGGCCTAGTTCAAAGTTTTGTCAAGTAGGCTCTTAAGCATAGACATCAGTATCAAGGGCTCATCATTGAACCATCCATTTCCACTGGTATTTGCCCATGCACTTGGGGGATTGCTGCTGTTCCTTTGGAGAATGTGACAGAGCTCTCCTGGGTAGGAACTCACCACTCCCTCCATTGTCATTTGTAACTGTAAATAATATGAAACTACCAAAAAAATCTGAACATTTTTATATACCTTGATTACTCTCCATGGAGAACTCCCTCTCAACTATGTGTCCCCCATCAATAACACCCCACACCAGTGTTCCTCCCTTGCCATAGTTGAACCTCTCTGTGGTACAAACCTTCTTCAAAAATCAACCTAATATATTGCTGAAATCATTTAGTCAGAAAATAAAATAGTAATGATAGGTTTAACTATTTACTACTTTCCTCTGTGTCTTAGTTTAAGTGGTGTTCCTGGACCTGTTTGTCTTTATTCTGACTTCCTCACTCTGGACAATTGATCATCTTTTCTAAATTTTACATGGATGGGTCCCAATAAATAATTATTTTAATTACTCAACCTAATACAATTGAACAGAAGAGAGTTCACTCAAAATAAGTGTTTTGCTCTTTCTATTTATCATATATTTTATGGTTTGAAGACAGCAATCAAATCCCATATTTTTCCATTGAAAATAACAGTATTTCCTTCTGTAACCTGGTATTTATCTCTCAATTCATGGAATTGTCTTTAGTGGAAATTCATATTTTAATGATTCTCCTCAAGTTTTCCCTTTTAACAAAACCCAAACCCCAAAATTTTAGCAATAATAGACATTCGAATGACTTTTATTTAAGCCATGTATAGTTTCTTCAAGGATAAAATTTAGTTTTCTATGGGAACAAATTGATACTCTCAATTCAACATGAATCATTATAGTCACCACATACTATAAGGGATTTGGAGAGGAATAAAATTTCCCTTATAAAGTCTGAAAATTATTTTGCTGAGATAAAAAATGGAAGAGGAGGAATGTGAAAGTAATTAGAGATCTAGGAATAATTGGCAGATTTGAAACAGTCTCCACCACTCACTTATGACATGCTCTAAAAACATCTTTTCTTAAGAACTAATGTACCTGCAAGGTGTATTAGAAAAGAAATGGGAAAATAATTGGGAATTTTGAAAGTGATAAATATCACTTTCTCCAAAAATACAGTCAAAACCTCAGCAGACTTGCAACTCCTACCTTCTGGTTTATTGAACCTACCCTGGCCAGCTAACAGGGAGGTGAAGAAGATCAACCACCACGCCAAGGAACCAAAATTGCCTACCATTGCAAGCAGGCGAATTGCATCCATCATCCATGTGGAATCTGAGACCCCTCTTGATGTAGAGGTGGACTGGACATCACCATCCCAGGGTGCACAGGATGTAGGAGTAGAGTGTGGACTAGAGATGACTTACTGGTGTTCTGCTCGGGAACTATTGTGATTAGTAAGTGAAGAAATTTTAATATTGATGTGGAGAAAGTGGCAACAGTAGCTGCTGATGGTAGGGAGAGGGAAGAAGAGATATGATGGGTACACTTTCAGGACTTGGAGTTATCCTGGTTGGTGCTGCAGGGACAGATGCTGGACATTGTGTGTCCTGCTGTGGCCCACTGGGTGGAATGAGGTAGAGTGTAGACTACAATGTAGACCACTGTCCATGTGGTGCCACAGTACTCCAAAATGTGTTCACCAGGTGCCACATGATGAATGTGACATGATGATGGAAGATGTTGATGTGGGAGGAGTGGGGTGCGAGGATGGGGGATATAGGGGGACCTCATTTTTTTAATGTAACATTTTAAAGAAAATAAAGAAGAAAAGATATAAGTATGTTTGACTTTTGTCATTGAGTGTACATATTATATTGTGAAATAGGTAGCATGGACTGGCCCTTAGCAGCAATTTCTCCCCATTCTGTTTTTCATTCGTCCAATACAGAAGGTGATAAAATAGCAGGCACAGTGTCTATTTTATCAACTTTTATAGCAAGAGACTCCTACTACCTGGATTGCAGAAAATGCAGCATATTTGGATCTAAGTATTTCAGTGGATTCTTGTGCATTATATACAGTTCTTAATGAGGGCAGAAGCATCAACCTGGCTTGCCTGTTTTTCAGTGTTTTTTTACTTCCATTTATTTAAAAGGCTTACCTCCAACTTATTCAACAATACTGAGAGTACATGCTTACACTACATTCATAAATATGTATTTTTTTCACAACGAGATTTTTGCCTAAAGAAAATTAGACATACAGGGAAACAATTTGATAAAAAACTTATTGCAAAATACAGTCTTGTAAGATAAGAATCTGGGAATTGCTATATCAAGATGTTGCAAGTGAGGACAGCAATGTCATCATTTTATTGTATGAAATTATATTACTTGTATATATACAGCACTGGAAAATCTAATTCACAATATTTTCTTTGTAGTTACTACTAAAGTTTGTGCCTAGGGATTATTTTGGCAAACTGGTTTATGTGATAAATGATTTTTTGATAATCATATTTCAAAGCATGTGGAGTGATGTGATTCTTTTACTTGCACTGAAGAGATTTCTGAAAGTAAATGACAAGTTGAGGATTCTTACTTCTCTAATTATGGCACAATCAAAATGAGAAAATTTCAGAACTATTAATCAAAACTCATATCTCTGAACGTACAGTTCTGATTTGGGTAAGACTCTAAAGCAGAGTTTAACCCTGTGTGTTAATACATTACAAAATAAAATAAATTCATGTTTTGCAGAATAATGTGAAATGAGAAAAAGGAAATTTCCAGATATTTTTCATAAAAATTGGACATTAGAAGCAATAGAAGACCTCAACAAACCATCACAAGTGAAGAGATTGAAACAATCACAAAAATTTCCCAAAGCGAAAAAGCCAGAAACCAGTTGGCTTCACAGTTGAATTCTACCAAACAATCAAAGGTGAACTAATACTGATGATTCTCAAGCTCTTCCAAAATATTGAACAAGAAAGAACACTACCAAACTCATTCTATGTAGCCAAAATCACCCTAATTAAAAAAAAACAGGTAAAGAACTATTAAAAAATGAGACCAATATCTCTAATGAATACAGATGCTAAACTCCTTAACAAAATACGTACACACAGAATCCAAAAACACATTAAAAGAATTATACAAGATAGTCAAGTGGGTTTTATCCCAGGAGTGCAAGGTGGTTCAACACAAGAAAATCAGGAGGAAGCAAGATGGTGGCTGAGTGAACTTGCCTTGCGGACTCTCCTGGGAAGAGGCCGCTGGGCGCCGCTGGAGGTTCTCCGAGGACGGGCTTTTTTGGGATTTTTGCAGAGCAGGAAGTGTCTGGACATCGATTTGGTGGAAAGGTAACGGAGAGGATTGGTCTATAAGGTATAATTTGGGATCTATTTCCTGGAGGTGAGACCTGCACACGGGTTGCTCCCTCTTTGGGGGTGGGTGGAGCCACGGTACGGGCACGGCAGCTCTGCTTTTTGGTGGCTTTGCAGTGCTGGGGAGTTCGCGAGTCCTGGGCAGGCTGTTGGGGGGTTGATGGGATGGGATGCCTGTGCAGATTGATTTGGGGAGACAGATGGTGTTTTGTTGTGAAGCGGGGGAGTTTTTGATTGCGGACAGAAATAATAGCGCTTCCACCTGGAGCCCCACCCCCACAAGCCTGGCTGCCGATCTGCAATGGAATTAGATTGTTGGCAATAAAGGGACATAATTGGGAGGGTGTTACAGGGTGCGGCAAGGGAGGGGGACACGTCTGGAAGCCGAGTGGGGAATATTTTGTGAAGCCTGGGAATTCCGGTTTTGGAATTTGTTTTCGGCGTTTCCAACTGAAGCCCAGCCCACGGGCCCGGCTTCAGATCTGCGTCATTAAATTGGCTGCGGTGTAGAGGTGCCCTCACGTGGCCGTCTTGTGGGAACACGGGGGGGAGCTATCCAAAAGCTGAATTGACGATATACCCACATAAACCCTAGAGAGTAAGTGAATTGCAGGGTTCAGACATAATATAGAGTTTGTGGATCTGACTTCCCCCATAGGGCTGGCACCCAGCTACGGGGATACCTGAGGGCTGTGTTACACTGTGGGGCTCCTAGGCTTCCTGTTGACCAGATTTGAGGTTGCCAGGTCTGAATCCCCTAAACTCTGGTGGCCCACACCCCAGAGACACACACCTCTTGAGCCTTCAATATCTCAGACTTTCTACCCCTGAATCCATCATGCCCTGACGTCCATCTGAGGTACTTGAAGGCCCTAGCCTACAACATTTGCATTTTTTCTTTATCGTTTCATTTTGTTTTGTTTTTATTTTCATTTTATCTTATGTTTTTTTTACTTTTTTTTAAATGTCCTGATTGCTAATATTGCATTATCCCCTAGTCTTTTCTCCCAGCATATCCCCCAAAGCCTTTTTTTTTAAAATTCAGTTATTTAGGGTTTTTTTTTCTTGTTGTTGCTGTAGTTGGCATTGCAATTGTGATTTGTGTATATCTGTTTTTTTCTTTTTTTTCCCTACCTGTTCCCCGCCCTTTGCCCACCCCCATTTTTTCTTTCTTCATTTCTTCTCTTCTTTCTTTTTTTCTTTTCTTTTCTTTTTCTGTTTTCTCTCTCCCTCTTGTCCATCATTTTCTACTTATTTTATTTTAACTCAATTATACAATAGGTGCAGCAGGGAACACCTCACATTTGCTGGGTTTTCTCATCCTCCACTGCCTCATTTCTCTGTGAACTGATTTAGGCTACCTACATTATCCCCTTTCCCCTACATCTTGATATCCGCCATCATCTACTGTCTCTCCTATATTCCACTTCCCACCTCCCTTTCTTTGATCCCCAAAGTGTCTAACTCTTAATTTCTAATATCTTTGTTTTGTTTTCTGTCTGTTATCCACTCCTGAAACTGTTACCTTTCTTTTCTCTTTCCCTCTCTCATGAAAACAATAGCTTTTAGCACATACCATATTCCTCCCATATTCAGTCATCTACCACATAATAGGTACTCTACCTACTGCTATAACACTACACAATTTCCATGAATCTAACCTCCATCCTCCCAGATCTCATATTCTTGCTTTGTTAACATATATCACCAATACTACTTTACAGTTTTTACTTGCTTACAAAATTGCCTTTCCCCAGCACTAATACTTTCCTTTAAAGTGAACTTAACAAGCAACAAGACATTAGAATAAGAAGAACAAAGTGACAAAGAGAAGATATAACACTTATGCAAAAACAACAGCTAATTAATCTCCAAGAGTAGACAAAGAAGCTAAGGAACTGATTAAACCCATCAAGATAATATGATGACCAGACAGCAACAAAAATCTACAAACCAAACCAGTAATCAGGAAAACGTGGCTGAATCCAATCAACAAACCAAGAATAAGGAAGGGGAGCAGAACTTCGCACAAGCAATGAAAGATCTCAGAACATTTATCACCGACAAATTTGATGAAGTAATGAAAGAGGTTAACAACATGAACACAACACTTGGAGGGGAAATTGCAGACATATGCAAAAAGATAACAGATATGATGGGAATGAACACCACAGTTCAAGAAATCAAAAATACACTTGCAGCAAATATCAGCAGACGAGAAGAGGCAGAGCAGAGAATTAGTGATGTGGAAGACAGTACATCAGAAATCAAACAGATAGTAGAATTGGTCAATAAAAAGATAGAAAAAATCCAGCTAGGACTTAGGGACCTGAATGACAATGCAAAATGCTCAAACATACATATTATAGGCATTCCAGAAGAAGAGAAGGGAAAGGGGTCAGAAGGAGTGTTCCAGGAAATAATGGCTGAAAACTTCCCAATTCTACTGAAAGAGACAGAAGTACATATCCAAGAGCACAGCACACGCCACAAGTCATAAACCCCAACAGGCCCACCCCAAGACATATACTTGTCAAATTATCCAATGATCAAGACAAAAAGAAAATCCTAAAAGCAGCAAGAGAAAAGAAAACCATCACATACAAGGGAAGCTGCATAAGATTAAGTGCTGATTTCTCATCTGAAACGATGGAGGCAAGAATGCAGTGGTATGATATAGTCAAGGTACTAAAGGAAAAAATTTCCAACCAAGAATACTCTATCCAGCTAAACTAGCATTCAAACATGATGGAGAGTTCAAAATATTCACAGATAAACAGAAACTGAAAGAGTATACCAACAAGAAACCTCCCCTTCAAGAAATTCTAAAGGGAGTTCTGCAGGAAGAAAGGAAAAAACAGGACAGGCAGTGCTGGAGGAGAGTATAAGAGCAACAAAAAAAAAAAAAGACAAAAATAGAGGGAAAAAATACAAACAAAATATGACAAACACAAATCCAATCAAAATATGGCTAACACAAATAATTCCTTGTAAGTAATAATACTGAATGTCAATGGATTAAACTCACCTACCAAAAGATTCAGACTGGGATATTGGATAACAAAATATGACCCATCCATATGCTGTCTACAAGAGACACATCTTAGACCCAGAGACGCATGGAGATTGAAAGTGAATGGCTGGAAAACAATCATACAAGCAAACAATAACCAAAAAAAAGGCAGGAGTAGCTATATTAATATCAGACAAAATAGACTTTAAATGTGAAACAATTGTGAGAGACAAAGAAGGATACTACATTTTAGTGAAAGGGAAAATCTGTCAAGAAGATCGAACAAACATAAATATTTATGCTCCTAACAAGGGTGCCTCTAAATACGTGAGGTAAATGCTGGAAAAACTAAGTGAAACAATAGATGCATCTACAATTATAGTGGGGGATTTTAATACACCACTATCTACCTTGGAAAGAACATCTCAAAAGAGAATCACTAAAGAAACAAAATATTTGAACAGTATATTAAAGGAGCTGGATCTAATAGACATATATAGATCATTACACCCAAACACAGCAGGATATACATTTTTCTCAAGCGCACATGGTACATTCTCCAAGATAGACCATATGCTAGGCCACAAAGAAAGGCTGAATGAATTCAGAAAGATTGAAATCATACAAAACAATATCTCTTACCACAGTGGAGTCAAGCTGGAAATTTGCAAGGGACAGAAGCCCAGGTTTCACACCATGATTTGGAAATTAAGCAGCACACTCTTAGAAAAACAGTGGGTCAAAGAGGAAATCTCAAAAGAAATCAATGACTACCTTGAAACAAATGATAATGATAACACAACATACCAAAATTTATGGGATGCAGCAAAAGCAGTACTGAGAGGGAAATTTATAGCCATAAATTCATATATCAAAAAAGAAGAAAGAGCAAAAATTGAAGAACTGCACATTTGAAGGAATTAGAAAAACAACAGCAAAGTAACCCAACAGGAAGAAGAAGGAAGGAAATAACAAAGATAAGAGGAGAACTAAATTAAGTAGAAAATAAGAAAGCACTTGAAAATATAAACAAGACCAAGAGCTGGTTTTTTGAGAAGATCAACAAAATTGACAAACCTTTAGTGAGACTAACAAAGAAAACAAGAGAGAAGATGCAAATACACAAAATAAGAAATGAGAAAGGAGATATCACCACTCACCCCACAGAAATAAAGACTATCATAAGAGGATACTTTAAAAATTATATTCCAACAAAAATGACAATTCAGAGGAAATGGACAAATTCCTAGAAACACATAAGCAGCCCATATTGACAAAAGAAGAAATTGATTATCTTAACAAACCAAGCACAAGTAAAGAGATAGAATCCATCCTTAAAAACCTCCCAACTAAGAAGATCCCAGGGCCAGAAGGCTTCACAGGTGAATTCTACAAAACATTCTGGAAAGAACTAACACTAATCCTGCTGAAACTATTCCAAAAAATCAAAACAGAAGGAACATGTCCTAACTCCATCTATGATGTCAACATTACCCTAGTACCAAAGCCAAATAAAGACACCACAAGAAAGGAAAATTACAGACCAATTTCTCTAATGAACCTAGACGCAACAATACTTAACAAAATACTTGCTAATTGTATTCAGCAACACATTAAACAAATTATACACCAAGACCAAGTGGGATTCATTCCAGGTATGCAAGGATGGTTCAACATAAGAAAATCAATCAATGTAATACATCATATAAACAGATTGAAGGAAAAAAATCACATGATTCTATCTATAGATGCAGAAAAAGCATTTGACAAAATACAGCACACTTTCTTGATAAAAACACTCCAAAGGATCATAATACAAGGAAATTTTTTGAACATGATAAAGAGTGTATATGAAAAACCTACAGCCAACATTGTTTACAATGGAGAAATCCTAAAATCCATCTCTCTAAAGGCAGAAAAAGACAAGGATGCCCATTGTCTCCCCTTCTATTTAACATTGTCTTAGTAGTACTTGCTCAAGCACTGAGGCAAGAACCAGATATAAAAGGCATTCAAATTGGAAAGGAAGAAGTCAAAAGTTCATTATTTGCAGATGGCATGATCCTATACATAGCAAACCCTGAGAAATCTACAACAAAGATTCTAGAACTCATAAATGAGTTTAGTAAAGTTGCACATTATAAGATCAATGCGCAAAAATCAGTAGCATTTCTGTACACCATTAACGAGCATTTTTGAGGAGGAAATCAAGAAACAAACGCCATTTAAAATAGTAAATAAAAAAATCAAATACCTAGGAATAAATTTAACTAAAGAGGTAAAAAATTTATACACTGAGAACTATAGAAGACTGTTCAAGGAAATCAAAGAAGACTTAAATAAATGGAGGAATATTCACTGTTCATGGATAGGAAGACTAAATATTACTAAGATGTCTATCCTACCAAAGCTGATCTACACATTCAATGCAATCCCAATAAAAATCAACACAGCCTTCTTTAAGGAACTAGAAAAACTAACTAGGAAATTTATTTGGAAAAGAAAGAGGCCCTGAATAGCCAAAGACATCTTGAAAAAGAAAAACGAAATTGGAGGAATCACACTACCTGACTTCAAAACATACTAAAAAGCTACAATAGTGAAAACAGCATGGTATTGGCATAAGGAGAGACACACACCAATGGAATCAAATTGAAAGTTCTGATATAGAACCTCATATATATAGCCATATAATATTTGAAAAAGCCACCAAACCCTCTCAACTGGGAGAGAGTGGCCTATTCAACAAATGGTGCCTGGAGAACTGGATAGCCATATGTAGAAGAATGAAAGAGGATTACCATCTCACACCTTATACAAAGATCAACTCAAGATGGATCAAAGACCTAAATATAAGAGCCAAGACCATAAAAACCTTGGAAAGCAGTGTAGGGAAACATCCACAAGACCTTGTTATAGGAAATGGCTTCATGAACATCACACCAAAAGCACGAGCAGCAAAAGAACAAATAGATAAATGGACTTCCTCAAAATTAAAGCCTTCTGCACCTCAAAGGAGTTTGTCAAGAAAGTAAAAAGGGAACCCACACAATGGGAGAAAATATTTGGCAACCATATATCTGATAAGAGACTTATAACTTGCATATATAAAGAACTCCTATATCTTGAAAATAAAAAGATAACCCATTTTAAAAATGGGAAAAAAATTTAAACGGACACTTCTCCAAAGAAGAAATACAAATGGCTAAAAAGCACATGAAAAAATGCTCCAAATCTCTAGCTATCAGGGAAATGCAAATCAAAATTTCAATGAGATACCATCTTATTCCCATAAGATTGGCAGCTATGAAAAAAACAGAAGAATACAAATGCTGGAGAGGATGTGAAGAAAGGGGAACACTCATCCACTGCTGGTGGGAATGCAGAAGGATCCAACCATTCTGAAGGACAGTTTGGCCGTTTCTCAAAAAACTAACTGTAGATTTGCCATATGAACCAGCAATACCAGTGCTGTGTATATACCCACCAGAACTGAAAACAAGGACACAAACCAATATATATACACCAATGTTCATAGCAGCATTGTTCACTATCACCAAAAGTTTGAATCAACCCAAATGCCCATCCACAGATGAGAGGATCAATAAAATGTGGTATATACAAACAATGGAATACTACTCGGCTGTAAGAAAAAAATACATTAAAAACACACGTGATAACATGGATGAATCTTGAGAACCTTATGTTGAGTGAAGCAACCCAGGCATTGAAGGACAAATACTACATGACCTCAATTATATGAAATAAGCAAGCTGCCTCAGAGAGCTAGAGACTGGAAGATCAGCTTACAGGAAATCGGGAGGTGGAGGAAGGATGTGAGCCGATGTCTGCAGGGGTGGAATCTATGATGAGCTGGCAGTAAGTATGAGCACAAAGAAGAGATAAAATCAGGGCAAGGGGTTGCCCTTGGGTGGGGCTTTGCGGGTTTGAGGGGGGCTGGGGATGGGCGGATGGGTAATATTGTCAAAAAATTAGGGGGAGAGAGGGGCACCATACGAACATAGGAGATTGTCAGCTGTTGGTTGAGAGTAAAATGCTGAGAAAACCCTATCAAAATATAATTATGAGGGTTACCTATTTAGGATGCTCAGAGGGGATGGTCTGACACGGGACGGACTCCTGGGGAATGTCTGAATGCTCATTGTGCCAGGGTGGGTTGTATCATTGGGCAGAGACCCAAGTAGTGAGAGTGGGGGTGTACCCACATCCTGGGGAGGACTAATGCCATCAAAAAAGAGAGAACTGTCTCTCTCGAGAGAAAGTGTGGCTCCCAGGGCATTGGGGCAGTTGAGCAAGTCAGGCCATGAACACTGTTGCAAATATCTCTGGACGTGGCTCCTTGCGAAATGAGATTGGCTGTCGCTGTGGGCCCCAAGGGGAGGGGAAAATGAATATTGAATGGATGGAACCAAGGTAAATGTGGGGGTAAGAGAGGAGTTTCCCGAGAGAACACAAGGATGGATATAAAACATGTAATATTACACCAAAAACATATAGGGGACAACAGACTAAAAATGTAAACCATAATATAAAACATAGGATAACTAAAAATTTAGAAAACTGTATATTCTAAAGTATGAACCACAATGTAAGCACAGATGTCACCTTGTTTGAAAGCTATTGTCTCAGAGTCTGTACATCAGTTTAAGTAAATATGATATGAATAAGTTGTAAGATTACTGCTGTGGAAGGGAAAAGGTTTTATGGTGGATGTGTGGGAGTACTGTATATTGTATATATGAATTACTGTGATCTAAGGCTCTTGTGAAGAGAAGCTCAATAATTAGGAAAAAAGAAAAGAAAAAGATAGGATATAGAATTTTTCCAAATCAATACGTATTCTAGATCTAACTTTTAAATTCATAGCTGTATTCCATTTGACTAGTAAGCGGACCTGACATTATGTTGGGCTTCATTTTTCAGGAAGTTTTTGATGACAGACTCGTTCAACAATGGCAGTGGAGGAATACTGGTATGGGATGTTATTGACAGGCGATATATGGTTGACAGGGAGTTATACAGGGCATATGTTCAGGGTGCATGGTAATGTTTGGATATACTTATAATGGAAACAATTAAAAACAACAGCTGGGGGGGTACTGGGTTCCTGGCCGGTGGTGCTCTGTCGTGGTCCCTAAGGGAGCAGCGGTAGTCCCCCAGGTGCAACGGTAAGGACCAGGAAGTAATGAGGGCCCAACAGTGAGCCCCTGATACTAATGACTATGCTTGTGAGCCTATACACCTGAAATAAGAACAAGGCCTAGAGCAGCACTGTGCCTAAGAGTTTCCTCCTGACAGCCTTCATGTTATTCAAATGTGGCCAGTCTCGAAGCCAACCTCAGCATGTAAATGCAATCCATTCCCCCCAGTGTGGGACATGACACCTGGGGATGAGCCTTTCTGGCACCGAGGTATCACTACCAAGTACCAGCTGATGATGCAACTAGAAAATGACCTTGAATTAAAGGTTCAACACGGACCAGCAGAATATCTCTGTCTACATATAATAACAGGAGTTTAAAATGCTGTTTGACCTAAAGTAAGGGGGAAATGGAAAGGACAAATGAGTTTATATGGCTATGAGTCTCTAAAAAAGAGTCTGGAGGTTTTCAGCAGGATTGCCCTTATGCACACCTGAGCAGAGTCTCATAGTCAGAGAACCCCAGGTATTGGTTCTTTTGAGTGCTAAAGAGACCCACGGGTTCTATGATCATGGCAGATGGGGTTCACTGCCTTGTCAGTTGGCCCTTCTTTGGAGCTGGTGTTTCTGCGTGATGGAACTGGCCTCAGATGGGATCTCTTTTCACAAGACTTTCATGCTACTTTACTGGAATTGTAGTTGATGCTGGGGTTTAAGATATATCTAGGGGATTTGAATCTCTGGACTGACAATATGATAGCCAGGCCCTGAGCCACAACTTCAACTCCTACACTCTGATTTATTGGACTTACCCCACTCAGCTAACATGGAGTTGAAGAATGTCAACCACCACACCATGGAGCCTAGAGTGCCTACAACTGAAAGCAGGAGAATTGCATCCAGTATCCATGTGAAGTCTAAGCCCCCTCTTTACATAAATGTGCAATGGACACACCAATCCAAGGTCCACAGAGAAAATGTGGCATTGGTGTGGAAAAAGTGGCCATGGTGGCTGCTGGGTGCGGGGAATGGGAGGAAGAGATGAGATGTGGACGCGTTTTCAGAACTTGGAGTTGTCCTGGGTGGTGCTTCAGGGACAATTACCAGGCATTGTAGATCCTCCCAGGGCCCACTGGATGGAACATGGGAGAGTATGGGCTATGATGTGGACCATTGACCATGAGGTGCAGCGATGCCCAGAGATGTACTTACCAAATGCAATGGATGTGTCATGATAAAATAAAAAATAAAAAAAAAAATTTAAAAATGAACAAGTGACTTGAATAGACACTTCTCCAAAGAACTACAAATGGTTAGAAAATGAATGAGAAGATTCTCAACATCACTGGCTATTAGGGAAATGCAAATCAAAACTACAGTGAGATATCATCTTACACCCATTAGACTGACAGCTATTAAATAAACTTGACTACAAATGTTTAAGAGGACTTGAAGGAAAGGTTACACTTATCCTTGTTGGTGGGAAGACAGAACGGTGCAACCTTTCTGGAGGATAGTTTGGCTGTACCTCAAGAAGCTAACTACAGAATTGCCATATGCTCCAGCAATCCCACTGCTTGGTATATATTTAGAAGAGTTGAAAGCAAGGACATGGAAATATATATACACACCAATATTCATAAGATTCACTATTGCCAAAAGTTGGAAGCCACCCAAATATCATCAGCAGATGAAAAGTTTAGTAAATTGTAATACATACATACAATGAAATATTACTCAGCTGTAAGAAGGAATGCAGTATTATCACACAGGATAGCATGTATGAATCTTGAAGACCCTACATTCAGTGAAATAAGGCAGACACTGAAGGACAAATATCACATGACCTCACTGGTATGAAGTAAGAAAATTTTTGAGACTCACACAGTTAGTCTGAAAGATAGGTTTATAGGAGACAAACAGAAAGGAAGTAGAGAGTAGTGAGCCAATGCCCATATGGGCAAAATCTGTGATAAGGTGGAAGAGTATAGTTGTGCAGTGTATGGGCACGAGAGTGATAAATTCTGCCATTGGGCTGGGAGGTGGTTTTCTGCGAGGGGTATGGTGGGGGGTGGGTTAGATTATCCATGGTACTGGGGAAAGGTTTAGGGAAAGAGCAGTTGAACTCTGGGGATTTGCAGGTCTGTGGTTAAAACTTCAATGCTGGAATGTTCTTTTGGCAAATATGGCAGAGGAGGATTTTTGCTCCTCCCCCGGATGGATGTGTGGGGTTTACAAACAGGACAGGGTGCACCTGGCAGGTTTCTATGTCTTAGTGTTTTTTACCAGTGGTTGGAGACCCACAAAGCAAACAAAGAAATATTAAGCTCAAATCTTGGGGAGTTATGCTATGTTATAAAATTAAGGGGTGAATGCCTCCTTAGAACATAATCAGTGCCTAATGAAAGAAAACATACTGATACATCAAGCCCTCAAAATTATTGCAAGTAATTATGAATCTTATTCTTCAAAAGTTAACAAATTGTTACCATAACTCTGAGGGGAGGGGGAGTGAAGAATAGAATAGATGGAGCAGAGGGCATTTTTAGGGCATTAGAATTGTTCTACATGATCTCCTAATAATTCATAGAGGCCTTTATACATTTCATTAAAATTTATAAAATGTATGGTCCAAAATGTAAATCATAATGTAAACAATTGACCATTGTCAGCACCAATGCTTCTATATTGTATATCAATTGTAACAAATGTACCATTCTTATGTAAAAAGTTATTAATTGGGAAGAAGATAAAAGGGTAGACATTGGCCATATGGCAGCTCCCTATATTCTTTACATGACTTTTCTGTAACATAAAGCATCTTTGAAGATAAATTAAATATAAAATAATTCACTGGGGGAATATACAGAAAAAAATCTCACTGTACATAAATGACAACATGTCTTACAGTAATAAAAGACCTGTTGTCTAAAAATGTTTTTTAATATAATATTTTAATTTTTATTTTTTTTGTACTTTAAGTTATTTAAATTATCATTATTATTTCATTTTCTTATTTTTTATATTGTCACTTTCTTCATCTTTGGAGAGGCTTTGGGATACAGAAGGGTCATAACTTTAGCAGGGAAGGAAGATTGGTGCAGGTGTCAGTGATGGGAGATGCAGGCAAGGGTGTTTATCTGGGACATGCCTCTAAGACATATGAATGTCTTCAAGTGCTCTTGGGGCATTGCCATGTTGGGTGGAGATCCACACAATAGCCAAAAGAATTTCAAATTCCGATCCTGTGAAGCTCTGCAGCACTCTCTAATGGTACACTAAATGGAGGGAAAGCCGTTTGTTTATTGCAGATGCAATCAGCTGTGGATGAAATCAACATATTATAGATGTAAATAAATCTATGTAATAACTTCCAAGTAACTGTCAAGCCAATGCTTGATCAAACAAGTGGACATCATAACTATACCAAGGTGACATGCAAAATTAACCACCACATGCTGACACTTAATGGCTTTGTGACTATGGTTTCTTTACAACATTTTCTTTTTTTAAATTTATTTTTGTCTTTATATTTTCAATGTAACAATAATAAAATATGAGGCCTGCAAATACCCCCATTCCCCTCCCCCCACTCCTCCCCCCATAGAAACAACCTCCTCAATCATCATGAGACATTCATTGCATTTGGTGAATACATCTCTGAGCACCACTGCGCATCATGGTCAGTGGTCCAACCCATAGCCCACACTCTCCCACAGTCCAACCAGTGGGCCAAGGAAGGTCATACAATGTCTGGTAACTGTCCCTGCAGCACCACCCAGGACAACGCCAACCACTGAAAATGCCCCCACATCACATCTCATCCTCCCACTTCCTACCCCCAGCAGCCACCAATGCCACATTTTCTTCAATTACTAATCATAATACTTCATGAATAGAATATCAGTAAGTCCATTCTGATCCATACATTATTCCTCCATGCTGTGGATCTTAAAATGGTTGTGTCGAATCCACATCTATATCAAGAGGGGCCTTAGATTCCACATGGATGCTGGATGCAATTCTCCTGCTTTCAGTTGTAGGCATTCTTGGCTCCCTGGTGTGGTGGTTGACCTTCTTCACCTCCATGTTAGCTGAGTGGCGTAAGTCCAATAAACCAGAGTGTAGGAGTTGCAAGTCTGTTGAGGCTCAGGGTCTGGCTATCATATGGTCAGTCCAGAGATTCAGGTCCCCTGGGTATACACTAAAACCCAGCACCAACTATAGTTCCAGAAAAAATAACAGGAGAGGCTTGTGGACAAAAATCATATCTGAGTCCAGCTCCATCACACAGAAACAGTAACTCCAATGTAGGGCCAACTGACATGACACTGAACTCCATCTGCAATGACCATAGAACCTGTGGGTCTCTGTAGCCCTCAGAAGAACCAATACCTGGGCTTATATATACTTTATCTGTCTCTGGGACTCTGCTCAGGTGTGCATAAGGGCAACCCCTTTGATAACCTCCAGGCTCTTTTTGGAGACTCATAGTCATATAAAATCATTTGTCCTTTCCATTTCTCCCTTTTCTTCAGGTCAAAAAGCATTTTTAACTCCTAGTATTATATGTAGACTGAGATATAGTGCTGGTCCGAGTTGATCCTTTTATTCAAGGTCATTTTCTAGTTACAACATCAGCTGGTACTTGATAGTAATCCCTCAGTGCCAGGAAGACTCATCCCCGGGAGTCACGTCCCACGCTTGGGGGAAGGCAACACATTTACCTGTTGAGTTTGGCATCGAGACTTGCCACATTTGAGCAAAACAGAGGCTCTCAGGAGTAACACTTAGGCACCCTGCAGCTCTAGGCCTTGTTCTTATTTCAGGTGCACAGGTTATAAGCATAGTTATTAGTATCAAGGGCTCATTGATGGACCTTCCTTCATTTTTGATCTTTGCCATTGCACTAGGGGGGATTGTTGCTTTTCCTTTAGGGACTGTGAAAGTGCTCCCCTGGCTAGGAAACCAGCAATCCCTCAGTTGCTGTTTTTAATTGTAATCACTATGAGAATATCCAAATATTTTTATGTATCCTGGACATACACCCTGGAGAACTCCCTGTCAACCATGTGCCCCCTGTCAATAACATCCCACACCAGTATTCCTTTCCTGCCATTGTTGAACCTCTCTGTGATCCAAAACTTCTTCAAAAATGAAGCCCAATATATTGCCAGGTTCCATTAATAGTAAAATGGAATATAGCGATGAGTTTAAAGGTTAGATATATAATACATATTAATTTAGAACAATTAAGGTGAAAATAAATTGGAGTATCAAAAAATTTTAAAAATGCAGAAGTTTTGTTTTTGATATTTTGCCTTCCATCACTGCAATAAGTGTTGCCCTGTACGCAAATTGGCAAGGCATCTTCTTCCGTCTTTTCCTCAGTGTCTACATCCTTTCTTTTCCTTTTTTTATAAAAATTATTAGGCTTAACTTCACAAAAGTTTTAGATCAGAGTAATTCTTATATACAATATACAGTACTCCCACATATCCAGCATAAAACCCTTTTCCCTTCCAGAGCAATAATCTTTTTATATATTCATACCATACTTACTGAAACTGATGTACATATATTGACACAATAGCTTTTAAACAAGGTAATATTTGGGTTAACATAGTGGTTTATATTTTAGACTATATAATTTTCTAAATTTTTAGTTATCATATGTTTTACATTATGATTTACATTTTAGCCTATCAGCCCCTATATATTTTTGGTGTAATTTTACATGTCTTATATCCATCCTTGCATACTCTTGTGGAACACTTCTATTGCACACACAGTTACATTGGTCCTATCCATTCAAAACCTCTTAACCCCTCCCCTTAGAGCCCACAGTGACAATCAATCTTCATTGCTTGAAGGGCCATGTTCAGAGATACTTGTAACAGTGTTGAGGGCTTGACATGCTCAACTGCCCTAATGCAGTGGGAGGCAACATTTCTATCGAGAGATACAATTATCTCTATTTCAGAACATCAGTCCTCCCCAGGATGAGGGTATACCTTCACTCTCATTATATGGGTCTCTATCCAATGATATAACCCACTATGGCAAAATGAGCACTCACACTCCCTAGGAGTCTGTCCTGCATCATATTATCCCCTTTAAGCATCTTAAACAGGTAACTTTCTTCATTATATTTTTGAAAAAGTTTTTCAGCATTATACTCTCAACCAAACATCTGAAAATCTCCTATGTTTGTATGTTCCCCCACCCTCCCACCAATTTCTTGGGCAATATTATGCATCTTCCCATCCCTAGCCCACCTCAAGTCCACAAAGCCCCACCCAAAGGTAACCCTATGCCCCATTTTATCCCTTCCTTGTACAAATATTTACCTCCACCTTATCATACATTTCACCCATATAGGAGTCAACTTACATCCTTCTTCTACCCCCCAATTTCCTTTTAGCCTATCATCCAGTCTCTAGTTGTCTGAGGCAGCTTGGTTTACTTATTGCATATCATTGAATTCATGTAGTATTTGTCCTTCAATGCCTGGGTTGCTTCCCTCAACATAAGGTTCTCAAGAGTCATCCTTGTTATCCCATATGTTTGTAGTGTATTCGTTTTTAAAGCAGAGTAGAATTCCATTGTATGTATATACATTTTATTTATCCATTCATCTGTTGATGGACATTTGGGTTGATTCCAGCTTTTGGCAATAGTGAACAATGCTGCTCTGAACATTGGTGTGCATATATCGGTTTGTGTCCTTATTTACAGTTCTACTGGGTATATACCCAGCAGTGGAATTGCTGGGTCTTATGGCAAATCTACAGCTAGTTTTTTGAGAAACCACCAAACTGTCCTCCAGAATGGCTGGATACTTCTGCATTCCCACCAGCAGTGGATGAGTGTTCCCTTTCCTCCACATCCTTTCCAGCATTTGTAGTCTTCTGTTTTTTTCAGAGCTGCCAATCTTATGGGAGTAAGATGGTATTTCATTGTAGTTTTGATTTGCATTTCCCTAATAGCTAGAGATTTGGAGAATTTTTAATTTGCTTTTTAGCCCTTTGTATTTCTTCTTTGGAGAAGTGTCTGTTTAAATATTTTTCCCATTTTTTAAATGGGTTGTTTGTCTTTTTTTTTTACAAGATATAGGAGTTCTTTATATATGCAGGTTTTAAGTCTCCTATCAGACATATGGTTATCAAATATTTTCTCCCATTGTGTAGGCTCTCTTTTCACTTTCTTGACAAACTGTTTTGAGGTGCAGAAGACTTGAATTTTGAGGAAGTCCCATTTATCTATTTGGTCTTTTGTTGCTTGTGCTTTTGGTGTGAAGTTCATGAAGGCATTTCCTATTACAGAGTCCTGTAGATGCTTCCCTACACTGCTTTCCAAAGTCTTTATGGTCTTGGCTCTTATATTTAGGTCTCTGAAGCATCTTGAGTTGATTTTTGTATAAGGTGTGAGTTGGTAATCCTCTTTCATTCTTTTACATATGGATATCCAGTTCCCCAGGCATCATTTCTTGAATAGGTCATTCTCTCCCAGTTGAGAGGGTTTGGTGGTTTATTGAATACTATATGAGTATATATATGAAAATCTATAACTGAACTCTCATTTTGGTTCCATTGGTTTGTGTGTCTCTCCTTGTACCAATGCCATGATCTGGGCCTCTGGTCCTTGCAGATTTCCAGCTTCACTCCACTGAGGTCAGAGATATTATTTTGTATGATTTCAATCTTTCTGAATTCATTGAACCTTTCTTTGTGGCCTAGCATATGGTCTCTCTTGGAGAATAATCATCTGCACTTGAGAAAAATGTATATCCTTCTGTATTCAGCTGTAATGATCTGTATATGTCTGTTAGGTCCAGCTCCTCTAATATACTGTCCAAATTTGTTGTTTCTTTATTATTCTCTTTTGAGATATTCTGTCCAAAGTTGATAGTGGTGTATTAAAGTCTCCAACTATAATTGTAGAGGCATCTATTTTTTCACTTAGTTTTTCCAGTGTTTGTCTCACGTATTTGAAGGTGCCCTTGTTAGGAGCATAAATATTTTTGAATGTTCATTCTTCCTGAAAGATTATGCCTTTCTCTAATATGTAGTATCCATCTTTGTCTCTCACAGTTGTTTCACATTTAAAGTGTATATTCTCTGATATTAATACAGCTACTCATGCCTTTTTTTGCATACTATTTGATTGTAGGATTATTTTCCAGTCATTCACTTTCAACCTCCTTGAATTCCTGGATCTAAGATATGTTTATTGCTGACAGCATATAGATAGGTCATACTTCCTTATCCAACCTCCCAGTCTGAATCTTTGGACAGGTGAGTTTAATCCATTGACATTCAGTGTTATTATTTTCAAGGAATTATTTATGTGAACCATGTTTTGTTTGGACCTGTGGTTTAAACATTTTGTTTGTTTTTTTCCTTCTCTTTTCATCTTTTTTGTTGCCTTTACACTCTCATCCAAACTCTGCCTCTCCTCTTTTTTTCTTTCTTCCTGCAAAACTCCCTTTCATATTTCTTGAAGTGCAGGGTTCTTTTGGGCATACTCTTTTAATTTCTGTTTATCTGTGAATATTTTGAACTGTCCATCATGTTTGAATGCTAGCTTAGCTGGGTAGAGTATTTTTGGTTGGAAATTTTTTTTCTTTTAATACCTTGACTATATCATACCACTGTCTTCTTGCCTTCATGGTTTCAGATGAGAAATCAGCACTTAATCTTATGGAGCTTCCCTTGTATGTGATGGTTTTCTTTTCTCTTGCTTCTTTTAGAATTTTCTCATTGTCTTGAGCATTGGATAATTTGACAAGTATATGTCTTCAGGTAGGCCCATTGGGGTTTAGTTGTTTGGGGTGCATTTTGCTTCCTGGACATGTACATCCATCTCCCTCAGTAGATTTGGGAAGTTTTCAGCCAATATTTTCTCCAACACCCCTTCTGTACCCTTTCCCTTCTCTTCTCCTTCTGGGATGCCTATAATACATATGTTTGTGCATTTTGTATTGCCATTCAGGTCCCTACATCCCAGCTGGATTTTTTAAAATCTTTTTATCTATCAGTTCTATTATGTGTTTGATTTCAGATGTACTTTCTTCCACATTGCTAATTCTCCCCTCTGTCTCTTTTAATCTACTGTTATTTGCTGAGAGTATATTTTTGATTTCTTGGGCTGTGGTGTTCATCACCATCATATCTGTTATCTTTTTGAGTATGTCTGCAATTTCCTCCACAATTGTGTTTTTCATATTATTAATATCTTCTTTACTTCATTAAGTTGGTCTCTAATATATGTTTTGAGATCTTTAATTATTTGTCTGATATTCTTCTCCCTTCTTGGTTTTTAGTTTGTACATTGGATTCAGCCTTGTTTTCCTGATTATTGGTTTGGTTTGTAGTTTTTTGTGGCTGTCTGGTCATCATTTTATCTTGACGGGTTTAATCACTTCCTTAGCTTCTTTGTCTAATCTTGGGGATTAATTAGTTGTTGTTCGTGCATAAGTGTTATGTCTTCTTTGTGTCACTTTGTTCTTCTTACTCGATTTTCTTGTTGCTGGCTGAGGTCATTTTGAAGGAAAATATTAGGGCCAGGGAAAACAAAATGAGTAAGAGAAGAAAATGTATAAAGTAGTATTGGTAATAAATATTAACAGAGCAGCAATGTGAGATCTTGGAGAATGGATATTAGACTCATGTAAGTTGTGTAGCGTTATAGCAGTAAGTAGAGTACCTATAATGAAACAGTGAACTGAATATGGGGAGGAATATAATATGATTTAAAAGGCCATTATTGACATGAGAGAGGGAAAGAGAAAAGAAAGACAATAGTATAAAGAGTGGATAAAAGACAGAAAACAGAACAAAGGTATTAGAAATAAAAATTCAGACAATTTGGGGGCCAAGGAAAGGGAGGTGGAATGTAAAAGAAACAGTATATGATGGAGGATAGAAAGATGTAGGGGAAAGGGGATAGTGTAGGTGGCCAAAATCAATACACACAGAAAAAAAAAATGGAGAATGAGGAAACACAGCAAATGTGAAGTGTTCCCTGCAACACCTATTATATAAAGAAAAGAAAATAATAAAAGAAGAAAAGGAGAGAAAAGAAAAAAATAGAAGAGAAAAAGGGGGCAAAGGAAAGGGAGGGGAAATAAGCACGAAAAAGAAAAAGAGAAAAAAAAACTAAATAAATGAAAAAGGACCTTGGGGGATAAAAAGCAAGAAGAGACGAGGAGACAATGCAATATTAGCAACATGACACACACACACACTCACACACACACACACAGAAGAACCAATGTTTCAAGTTAGGAATCTTCTTTGCAGTTAAATAAAATGCTTAGAGATCTGACCTCCCCCCTTTCTCTCTTCCTCACTTCTCTCTTTCCCAGGGCAGCACGAAATCTGCCTGAGATGTCTGGTAGGAGATTCAAGTAGGTCCTTGTTGAACCAACTCAACACAGAAAACTATGACTCTTTATTTCCAGCATTAGTGCACCTACACTTCACCAGAAACCCCAAATATGCTATTGGAAGCTTGGATAGCACCTCCTACAGTCCCTCCCCTTTAGGTGTGCTAGGGGAGGTCTAATTGATTTTCTGACTCCACCTTCTCACAGAACAAATTTCCTATCACAGGGCATTTAGGTAAATTGGGCTTACTCAGCAGATTTGCCTCTCCTTTCTTCCCACACTCTCCCCAAGTCAGCTGGTACACTCCTCCAAGCTCAAGAAGGAAAAAAAACAACAACCAAAAATGCCAAGGGCTAGGGTACTCAAGGGCCTCAGATGGAAATCAGGTGCGGTGGATTAGGGGATGGGAAGTCCGTGATATTGCAGAGTCAAGGTGTGTGTCTCTGGAGTGTGCGCCACCAGGTTTTAGGGGACAGAGACCTGGGAACCACCTATCTGGTTAACATGGGGCCTGGGAATGCTGCAGCACAACAAATCCTTCAGGGATCACCGCAGCTGGACAGCCAGTCCTAGGGGGAGTGGTCTTGCCCATAGCTTCTGACCTCCGTGTCAGAAACCCAAAATTCCACCTCTCACAAGAATCTCTTCTGTACTTCCTCACCAAATCCACATCCAGACACCTCCTGCCCTTCAAGACCCCGAAACAGCCTGCTTAGATTTTGGGAACACTGCAGCACAACAGAGATTTCAGGGATCATGGCGACCAGGCCACCAGACCTAGGGGGAGGGGTTCCACCTACAACTTCTGACCTCTGTGTCAGAAACCCACAATTCCACCTCTTGCAAGAATCTCTGCTGTCACTGTCTCAACAAATCAAAGTCCAGACACCTCCTGTTCGGCAAATACCCGACACAGTCAGGTCCAGCAGGACGCTGACCCTACTCAGCCACTTCTTTGCAGGAGAGATTATGAGGTGCACTAACTCAGATGCCATCTTTTCCTGCCTCCTTCACAATTTTTTCAAAACTCAGTTTCCTCAAATAGAAAATGGCACAATAATAATGAAAATATAATTATTTTTCTATTGTGAGGATTAACTGATATTAAATGAAAATGACTCACATTGATAGCTAAACATAAAAAGGAAATGATACTGTGTCCTCCAAAAGGGAAATCCAATATCCCCTTCTGAAATGGATTGTTTTGACGGCATAACTCTGTGATGAAATTGAGACCCACTGAGTGAATACTTTAGATGGATTATACAAATCAGTGAACTGTATAACATAGTGAAACCTGTGATAAATAATGGACTCGTTTGCATTGGAAATATTTGAATGTTCTTTCATGAATGGAACACATATACAATACATGGCACTAAGAATAAGATGGTTTGTGTTTGAAATACACCAGTATAAGTTATTGACTATAGATAACAGTAATATGGTAACAATTTTCATCATTTGTAAAAAAATGTGGCACAAAAAAGCAAGTTGTTTGTTGTGGGGTGATGTATGTCATTCCTGTATGATATGAATGATTGTTCTTTAAATTTTTGAAAAAAAATATTGCTGTATATTCAATTTAATGCTATAAGTTTATGACTGTAATGGTCACCATATTTATCATTCTGAAAATACCAAACCATATCCAGTACTCTCCAAACACCATTGTCAATACTTTGTAATTTTTCTAGTTACGTCATAAATTATGCTAAAATCAACCCAATTAAATGTGCCATCTCTTTCCTTTCATACACCTGATTGATATGGGAGAAAGGTAATGAGTTTGTGGAATAATGGAAATTAAGACTTTGACATAAAGGTGGAATATCTAGCTGGACATGTTAATTAGCAACCTAGGTAAGCAGGAGAGATTTTAGGACATTAATAGAAATGAAGATGAATGTAAACTATAATCCATGCAGTGCAGCAGTGCTCCAAAATGTATTAACAAAATGTAATGAATGTGCCATAATGATGAAAGAAGTTGTTGATGTTGGAGGAGTGGGGTGGGTTGTTGGATATATGGTAAATGCTTATATTTTTAAATGTAACATTTTTTGTCATCTATGTATCTTCAAAAATTAAAAATTAAAAAAAGAATACTGTCTATTAGGGAAGTGATGGGTTTGAGTAAGAACAGGTTGGTAGCACACAGAATGATAATATAAAAGGGCCAAAGAAAGGATTACTAACACATGAGAGGGTGGTGGAAGTAGATGAATCAGAGGAGACTAAGGAAAACATCCAGAGAGGTAGGAGAACCAGAGAGTATCTTTTCATGGAATCCAATTTCAAATTAAAACAGAATATTTATAATTTCTGGAATCAAATGTACTAAATTCCACAAGATCAAGTAAGAGAAAGAATGAGAAGATATCTTTGGGCCTGATAATTCACAGGTATTCTTGTCCTCGGCAGAGCAGTAACAGTAAACTGGGGAAGTTTGATTGCATTGTACTAAGGCTAAGGTAGGTGAGTTCTATAATGTTGGAATGTTCTCCGTGAAAAGAGACAGAAAACAAAATTCAATCAAAATTAAGAAGAAAGGATATATATTGCTTGTTGTTTTCTTCACTAAACCCTGACTGATACAGTAAGAGAGAGCAACTGAGGATTCAGTTGCTTAAACATTTGAGAAAATTAAAATCAATGGAACTGACATCCAGGAATAAAGTTAAATTCAGATTATCATTAAATACATAGATAAGAAAACAAGGAATTATCATTCCTTTGCTCCTAGTGGTCCAATATCTTCAGAGGAAGAGAAAAAGGACTATTGGCATTTCTTCCATAAAACTCTTATTCTGCTAAAATAAGAGAAATCATCTTCCAGGAGAATTTATGCTGATTTTTTCAATACAAAAGTTAGATTACTTCATTTCTATTTCTTGATCTAATTTCCAATCAACTAAAGAGGAAATTTAAGCAAATATTTAAATTAAAGTTCTTTTATAGAGAGTTTTACTAAAAGCTTGTGGACCAAATTGAACCAAAATGCCCTAGCTTTCCACCCTCTGATATGGAATTGGGTATAGGGATATGGATGAATCTATGAAATGTAACTATGAATGAAAAAGCTATTTTCAGAATGACATAATGAAGGTGATGTCACATATTTATTTGTTTTTATTGAGATAAAATTCACAGAATTTAAAATTAAGCCCTTAAATATACAACTCAATCTAGTACATTCATAATGTGCAGCCATCACTACTATTTAGTTCCAAAACCTGTTAATCACACCTGAAGGAAATCCTCTACTCATTAAGAAGTTACTCCCAGGCCTCCTTTCTCTAGCCCCTGGCAAGCACTAGTTTGATATTTGTCTCTGGATTTACTTCTTTTGGATACTTATGTAACTGGAATCATGGCACATGTGGTCTTTTGGGTCTGGCTTCTTCAACTAACATGTCTTCAAAGTTCCTCCATGTTGTAGATTTATCAGTTTTTCTTTTCTTTTCTTAAATATATATTTTAAAGTTATCTACTTTACCTCAATGTTTGTATATAAAATATAGGGGATTCCCATAGGCCTTGCTCCACACACCACCCATATTTACCTACATTAATGTCCCTCCTTAGTGTGGTGCATTCACTAAAATTGATATACACATTTTGAAGTATTGCCACTAAGCATGGATCATAATTTACATTGTAGTTTACCCTCTTTCCCACAGAATTTTTAGGTTAAGGCAAGATGCAAAATAGCCTGTATCTTCATTGCAATCTCATTCAGGACAATTCTCAAGTTCCAAATATGCCCCTGCATTGTACCTGTTTTGTCTAAAAACTCTGCTGCAATGTATTAGGTATAAGTTAAACTTGGTTTTGTCAGTTTTTAAGTTTTTATCTAATCTAATAAACATGTGAGTATATATCATTGGGCTTTTAATTTTGCAATTCCTTAATGACAAACTATGTTGAGTTTCTTTTTGTCTGCTTATTTGCGAAATGTGTATCTTCTTAGTTGGGATTCTGTTCAGATCTTTGTCCATTTTAAAACTTGACATTTATGTTCTTATTTTGCAGTGTTAAGGGTTATTTTGATATTTTGATACAAATTATTTACTAGTTGTGTTCTGTAAATAATTTTTCTGAATCTGTTGATTTTCTTTTCAATCCCTTCTCAAAGTCTTTCACAAGGCAGAAGTTTTACAATTGAACAAAGACTAAGTTAAATATTTTCTTCTCTCATGGATCATCCTTTGGGTGCTATATCTACAACCTCATTACCATACCACAAGGTCTCTAAATTTTCTTTATGATTTATTCTAGAAGATTTGCCGTACATTTTACTCCTAAGCAATATGAGATATTTTCATTAAATATTTGTGTAATATGTACAGTCTGTGTCTAAATTCTTTTTATTTATTTTTGCAAGAGTATATACTATTGTTCCAGCACTATTTGTTGTGGAGACAATACTTTCTCCATTGAGTTTCCCGTGCTATCTGTGAAACATCAGTTAAACACAATCATGTTAATATACTGGTTTATTTCATCAGAAGGATACTCTTTATTGTGGTTTTATAGTAAGTGTTGAAATCAGGAAGTATGGATGCTACAACTTTGTTATTTTTTCAGTATTCCTTAGACTCTTAATGTCTTTACTTTTCCATAGAAACTTTAGAATTAATTTGACAATATTCACAAAATGGCTTCTTGGCATTTATTTTGAAGTTGAGGTGAAAGTTTGGATCATAAAAGAAAGAAATGGCATCTTAGCAACTTCGTGTCATGAAATGCATGAATTTGCAATTTATTTATTTATTTATATTTAATGTTTAATTTAGTACCTTATATGACTCAAATTCTCCCATTTCCTTCATTTTCAAGTGAAGAAATTGGTAATATTCTGTACACTCAAAATATTGTGATACTATTAAAATGATCATGGTATTGGAACAGTAACAGACATACTGACAAATGGAACTGAATTGAGAGTTCTGATATAGATCCTTGCATCCACAGTCATCTGATATTTGAAAAGACCACCAAGGCCACACATATGGAATAGAATGGCCTCTTCAACAAATGGTGCTTGGAGAACTGGAAATACAAGTGCAAATGAATCAAAGAGGTTTACCATCTCACATCATATAGAAAAATCAACTCAAGATGGATCAAAGACCTAAACATAACAGCCAGGGCCATAAAGACCTTGGGAAACAATATATGGAAGCATCTAAAGGACCTTGTAATAGGATGGCTTCATGAATTTCCCACCCAAATCATGAGCAGCAAAAGATAAAATAGAAAATTGGAACCTCTTCAAAAGTTAAACCTTTTGCACCTCAAAGTAATTTGTCAAGAAAGTGAAAACACAGTATACCCAATGGAAGAAAATATTTGGTAACCATATATGAGATGAGACTAACATCCAGCATATATGAAGAAATCCTATATCTAAAAAGAAAAAGAAAAACAACCCATTTAATAAATGGGCAAGAGATTTGAACAGATGCTTCTCAATAAAAAATGCAAATGGGTAAAAAACACATGAAAAGATGCTCAATATTACTAGCCATGAGGGAAACGTAAATGAAAACTACAATGAGCTACCATCTTGTACCCATTAGACTGGTGGCTATTAAAAAGAAACAGAAGACTACAACTATTACAGAGAATGTGGAGGAATGCAAACACTCATTCACTGTAGGTGGGAATGCAGAAGAATCCAGTCATTCTGGAGGACAGTTTGGCGGTTTCTCAAAAAAAAACTAGCTATAGATTTGCCATATGACCCAGCAATTCCACTGCAGGTTATATACCCAAAAGAACTGAATACAAGGACACAAACCAATATATACAGAGCAATGTTCATAGTGGCATCATTCACTATTGCCAAAAGTTGAATTCAACCCAAATGCCAATCAACAGATGAATGGATAAACAAAATATGGTATATACATATAATTAAAAATTACTCTGCTGAAGAAGGAATACAGTACTAACACATGGGATAAAATGGATGAATCTTGAGGACTTTATGTTGAGTGAAGGACAAATACTACATGACCTCTCTGATATGAATTAAGCAAGTCAAGATGTCTCAGAGACCTTGAGACTGGATGATAGGCATACAGGAAATCAGGGTTTAGAGGAAGTTTGTGAGTTTATTCCTACATGGACAAAATCTGTGATAAGGTGGAGTTCAGTAGTTGTGTAGTTGTGCAGGGAAGATATAAGAAGCAGGCATAGGGATACTATAGAGTGGGGCTTTGCAGCCTTGAGAAGGTTAGGGTTGGGAAGATAGGTCAGATGGTGCATGGAATTGGGGGGAGGTTTTGGGGAGAGCAGGTGAACATGGGAGATTGTCAGGTATGTGGATGAAACTATAAAGTTGAGAAAACTGTTTAGAAAATATAATAAGGAAGGGTTACTTGTTTACAGTTTTTGGTGGGGGACATCTGGCACAGGGTACACCTGAGGCAGGCTTCCAGGGAGTGGGTGAGTGCTCATGTTGTCATAGTGTATTCTACCATTGGCTGGAGACCCATACAATGATCAGTAATGTGCTGTACACCCATCCGGGGTGGGGGTGGGGGGCTAATGTTGTCAAATAGAGGGAAGGTGTTTCTCAAGAGCATTGGAGGCTGCCAATTGGGAATGATAATCTAGTGTGTCAAGCCATAAACATTGCTGTGAATATCTATGAATTTGGTCTTTGAAGCAGAGAAGCTTGGTTGTCACTGTGCACCATGAGGAGAGAGGAAAGAGGAATAAAATAGATGGAAGAATGGATAACTGGTGGGCAATGAAAGTGTTCCACAAGATTGTGCAACAATGGATATAAACCATGTTAAATTTCACCAAAAAATTTATAAAAATGTATAATCTAAAATATAAACCATACTGTGAACCATAATGTGATAAAAAAAAAATAGAAAAGGGTACTGTCTAAATATAAACCATAATGGAAGCCATAATGGAAACTTGGTTAGTAGCTATATTTCAATATCTATAAATCTGCTGTAGCAAAAAAAAAAAAAAACCCACATCAACATGTAAAAAGATTAGTGCTGGGGAAGGGTGAAAAGGGTTTAATGTTGAGAACATGAGATTCCCCTATATTGTATTTGTGACTTTACTATGATCTAAAGCTTTTTTGAATACAGAATTAAATATTACATAAAAAAGGATGTAGACCCTGAGGATGGAATGGAAGAGATTGCCTTGGCACAGTACATACAGGGCAATGCATATTACAGTGATGAAAGGCAAAATACCAAAAACAAACTTTTATGATATTTTTTCTTTTTTAATATCCCAATTTTTTCTTTATTCTATTTTACTGTTTTTAAATTAGAATGCATTCTCTTTCTACTCTTTAAACCTTTCATTACTATTTAATTTTCCTACTAGTTGAATTTGACAATGTATTAGTTTCATTTATTAAGAAGTTTTGTATCAGAGAGGGGTTCAATTATGTCAGAGGAGGAGCACTTGAGTGGGCTATGATAGATGTGGGACACATGGTTGGGAGGGAGTTCCCAGGAAATGTACATAGGGTATAAAAATGTTCAAATATTCATTGGGTCTTGTCATAGTAGATAGAGTTACACACAACAACAGAGGAAGGGCTGAGTTCATAGCTTGGGGAGCTCTCTCTCATTCCCCAATGGAAAAGCGGCAATCGCACAAGTGCAAGGGCAAATACCAGTGAAGAAGGATGGACCTACGATGGGCTCTTGATACTGATGACAATGCTAATGGGCCTGTGTGCGCTAGAAAATCAAAGTAGGCCTAGAGCTGCAGGGTATCAAAAACTTACCTTCAGAGAGAGAGAGCCTCCATGATGTTCAAATGTGGTTACTTTCTAAGCCAAAATCAGCATGTAAATGCATTACTGTGATGGGTAGGCTACTGTGTCAACTCAGACAGGTAATTGTGCCCACTTGTTTGGTCAAGGAAGTGCTGGGCTAACCATAATACAAGGGCATTAATGGAATTTAGTCACCATTGACTTTACTGCAGTTGTAAATCCTATATAGCTGGTTATAATTACATCAGTCAGGGAGATTGCCATTAACAAGAATGAAGCTTAACAAAATCAGTTGAATACTTTAAAAGGAGAAGTGATTCCTGCATTGAGAGAGAATTTCCCAGCTCATCTTTGGACAGCCACATCTCCCAGAACTGTTCAAGAAGCTTCATTGGACTTTCATTGCCTGCCTGTGGAACTTGGACTTATGCATCCCCATGGCTGCTTGAGAGACTCTTATATAATCATATATTATTGACAGATATCTCTTCACCAGCTTGTGATGTAAGTGGATAAAAAATGTGAATAAAAGGGGGAAATGGTAAAGACAAATGGGTTAACATGGCTAAGAGACATCAAAATATTTTGGGAGGTCATTAGAGGGGTTGCTCTTATGCAAGTTGCAGCAGGATCCCAGAGGCAGCCAAAGCAGATACAACCCTAGTTACTGGTGCTCCTGAAGACTACAGACACACAGGTCCTATGCTCATGGCTGATGGCTCTGGAGTTCAGTGCCTTCTCAGTGGTCTCCACTTTGGAATTTGTGCTCCTGAGTGTAATGGAGTTGCGATCAGATGTGACCTTTCTACACATGCTCATTCTGTCACTTTATTGTTCCTATGCTTGCCACTCTGGTTGGTGTATACTAGGAAACTTGAATCACCAGACTGGCCATCCATGGGAGGAGTGGGGTGGGGAGAGGGGCAGTATATGGGAAATTCATATTTCTCTTCTTTATTTAAAAAAGTGACATTAAAAAGTATGAGGTTCCCATATACTCCATCCCCTTCACCCCACTCCTCCCACATCAACAACCTTGTTCATCATGGTGGGACATTCATTGCATTTGGTAAATACATTTTGGAGCACTGCTGCACCACATGGATAATGGCCCACATTGTGGTTTACACTCTCCCCCTGTCCACCCAGGGCGCTATGGCAGGACACATATTGTCCAGCATCTGTCTCCAAGTCCTGAAAATGTTCCCAAATAGTATCTCTTCTTTCCTTCCTCTAACCTCAGCAGCACCATGGTCACTTTCTCCACATCAATGCTACAATTTCTTCCATTATAATCACAATAGTTCCATAGTAGAATATCAGTAAATGCACTCTAATCCATATTCTATTCCTCAATCCTGTGGACCCTGGGATCAATATGTGCACTCCACCTCTATATTGAGAAAGGACTTAGATTACACATGGATGAAGGATGCAATTCTCCTGCTGCCAGCTATAGGCACGCCTGGCTATCTGGTATGGTGGTTGACCTACTTCACCCCCCCCTCCCCGTTAGCTGGCCAGGGTAAGTCAATAAAACAGAGGGTAGGAGTTCATGTCTGCTGGGGCTCAGGGCCTGGTTGCCTGTGGATGGTCCAGAGATTCAGGACTGAGTATACCCCAACCCCAGCGCCATTCATCCTTTCCATTTGCCCCTTTTATCCAAAGTCAAAAGGCAGTTTTTTAACACCTGATATTACATGTAGAATGAGATATTCTGCTGGTTTGAGTTTACCCTTTTATTCAAGGACTTTTTCTAGTTACTTCATCAGCTGGTGCTTGGTAGTAATTCCTCAGCACCAGGGAGGCTCCATCCCTGGAAGTCATGCCCCATGCTAGGGGGAAGGTAATGCACTTACATGCTGAGTTTGGCTTACAGAGTGGCCACATTTGGGCAACATGGAGGCTTTCAGGAGGTAACTTTTAGGCACTCTGCAGCTCTAGGCCTAGTTCATATTTTAGATACACAGGCTCATAAGAATAGTCATCAGTATTCAGGGCTCATTTTTGGACCATTCTTCCTTATTGATCTTTGCCATTGCACTTGGCGGACTGTTGCTGTTCTATTGGGGAATGTGGTGGAGCTCCCCTGGCAAGGAACTCAGCACTCCCTCAGTTGTCATTTTTAATTCTAAGCACTATGAAATTATCCAAACATTTTAATGTACCTTGTATACATGCCCTGGAGAGCTCCCTCCCAACCATGTGCCCCCTATCAATCACACCCCACATCAGTGTTCCCTCCCTGCCATAGTTGAACCACTCTGTGGTCCAAAACTTCCTCAAAAATGAAGCAAAATATAATGCCAGGTTCTATTAATAGTAAAATGGAATATAGCAAGGCTTTTAAAGGTTAGATATAGAATAATTTAGAAACATTAAATAAAGTAAAAATAATTTGGGGTATCAAAAATGAAAAAAATGAAAAAGCTTTGTTGTTCATGCTTTCCCTTTCATCATTGCAATAGGTGTTGCCCTGGACATACAGTGGCAAGGCAATTTCTTCCATTTCTTTACCAGTGTCTACATCTTTCTTTTCTTTTCTTTTTCCTAATTATTAAGTTTATCTTCACTAAAATTTTACATCACAGTAACTGGCATATACAACATATGGTACTCCCACATATCCAACATCAAACATTTTGCTGCTTAACCAGCAATGATCATTTTACATGTTCATATTATATTTGCCAAAGCTGATATACAGATATTTGAATACTAGCTTTCAAATATGGTTCCATTGGGTTTACATTATGGTTTATATTTTAGACCGTAAAATTTTCTAAATTTTTAGGTATCTTATGTTTTACATTATGGTTTACATTTTAGCCTATAGACTTTAATACATTTTTGGTGTAATTTAACATGTCCTATACCCATCATTGCATGACCTTTTGAAACACTTCCATTGCCCCACAGTTACACTGATTCCATCTATTCAATACCTCTTTCCCCCTCTCCTCAGCGCACACAGTGACAATCAATCTTCATTACTTGAAGGACCATATTCAGAGATACTTGCAACAATGTTGAGGGCTTGACATGCTCGACTCCCCTAATCCATTGGGAGCCACCAATCTCAAGAGATACAATTCTCTCTATTTGAGAACATCAGTCCTCTTGAGAATGTGGGTATAGTTTCACTCTCATTGTATGGGTCGCCATCAATGATACAAGCCACTATGACAAAATGAGCACTCACACACTCCGTAGAAGCCTGCCCTGTGTCAGATGGCCCCATTAAGCATTTTAAACAGTTAACTTTCCTTATTATATTTTCTAAAGAGTTTTCTCAACATTATAGTTTCAACCACATACCAACAATCTCCTATGTTCAGAAGTTCCCGCACCCTCTCCCCAATTTCTTGTGCCATCTGACTCATCCTCCCATCCCTATCCCCACTCAAGCCCACAAAGCCCCAACCAAATTATCCCCATGCCCCCATTTTGTCCCTTCCCTGTACAAATACTTACCTCCAGATTATCATAGATCTCACCCATGTAGGTGTCAGCTCTCAACATTTCTCCACCCCCCAACTTCCTTTAAGCCTATCATGCAGTCTCTAGCTCTCTGAGACAGCATGGATTATTCTTTCATATCAGATAGGTCATGTAGAATTTGTCCTTCAAAGCCCGTGTTGCTGCACTCAACATAAGGCCCTCAAGATTCACCCATGTTATCACATGTGTTTGTACTGTATTCGTTCTTACAGCTGAGTAGTATTCCATTGTATGTATATACCACATTTTCTTTATCCATTCATTTGTTGATGGGCCTTTGCATAGTTTCCAACTTTCAACAATAGTGAATAGTGCTGCTATGAACATTGGTGAGCATATATCGGTTTGTGTCCTTGTTTTCAGTGGTACTGGGTGTATACCCATCAGTGGAATTGCTGGGTCATATGGCAAATGTATAGCTAGTTTTTTGAGAAAATGCCAAATTGTCCTCCAGAATGATTGGATCCTTCTGCATTCCCACCAGCAGTGTAAGAGTGTTCCCATTCCTCCACATCCTCTCCAGCACTTGTAGTCTTGTTTTTTTAATAGCTCCCAGTCTTATGGGAATGAGATATTATCTCATTGTAGTTTTGATTTGCATTTCCCTAATAGCTAGTGATTTTGAGCATTTATTGATGTGCTTTGTAGCCATTTGTATTTCTTCTTTGGAGAACTGTCTGTTCACATCTTATTCCCATTTTTTTTTAAGTGGATTATTTGTCTTATTATTTTTGAGATATAAGGGTTCTTTATATATGCAGGATATATGTATATGTATGCAGATATATGTTTACCAAATATTTTCTGCCATTGTGTAGGCTCTCTTTTAACTTTCTTGAAAAATTCCTTTGAGGTGAAGAAGGCTTTAATTTTGAGGAAGTCCTATTTATCGATTTGTTCTTTTGCTGTTTGTGCTTTTGGTGTGAAGTTCATGAAGCCATTTCCTACTATACCGTCCTGTAGATGTTTCGCTACATTGCTTTCCAAGGTCTTTATGGACATGGCCCTTATATTTAGGTCTTGAGCCATCCTGAGGTGACTTTTGTATAAGGTGTGAGCTGGAGATACTCTTTCATTCTTTTAGGTATGGATATCCGGTTCTCCAGGCACCATTTGTTGAAGAGGCCATTCTCTCCAAGTTGAATGGTTTTGGTGTCTTGTTTCGATATCATATGACCATATATATGAGGATCATTTTCAGAACTCTCAATTCAGTTCCTTTTGTCAGTTTGCTTATCTTTGTGCCAAGACCAGGCTGTTTAACTACTGTAGCTTTGCAGTATGTATTGAAGTCACGTAGTGTGATTCCTCCAATTTCATTTTTCTTTTTCAATATGTGTTTGGTGTTTCAGGGCCTCTTTCATTTCCAAATAAATTTCAGAGTTTTTTTTTTCCTATTTTCTAAAGAATGCTGTGTTGATTTTTATTGGGATTGCATTGAATGTGTAGACCAGTGTTGGTAGGATAGACATCTTAATAATATTTAGTCTTCTTATCCATGAACAAGGGATATCCTTCCATTTATTTACTTCTTTGATTTCCTTGAACAGTATTTTTGTGGTATACTGTATATAATTTTTTTTACATCTTTTGTTAAATTTATTCCTAGGTATTTGATTTTTTTATTTACTGTTATAAATGGTATTTTTTTCTTGATTTTCTCCTGAGATTGGTTATTATTGGTGTTTGGAAATGTTATTGATTTTTGTGCATTGATCTTGTAACCTGTGACTTTACTGAACTCATTTATAGGTTCTAGAAGCTTTGTTGTAGACTTCTCAGTGTTTTCTATGTACAGGATCATGTCATTGGCAAATAGTGAAATTTTGAATTCTTCCTTTCCATGTTGGATGCCTTTTATATCTGGTTCTTTCCTCATTGCTCAAGCAATTACTTTGAAGACAATGTTAAATAGAAGAGGTGATAGTGGCCATCTTTGTCTTCTTCCTGATCGTAGAGGGAATATTTTTTGGATTTCAGCATTGTAAATGATGTTAGTTGTGGGTTTTTCATATATCCCCTTTATCAAGTTCAGAAAGTTTCCTTCTATTCTGAACTTTTTCAGTGTTTTTATTAAGAAAGGGGCCTTTGTTTTGTCAAATGCTTTATCTGCATCTATAGATATGATCATGTGATTTTTTCCCCCATTCCATCTGTTTATATCTTGGATTACATTGATTTTTAAATGTTGAAACATCCTTGCATTCTATGAATGAATCCCACTTGGGCATGGTGTATAATTTGTTTAATGTGTTGTTGAATATGATTAGCAATTATTTTGTTGAGGATTTTCACATCTAGGTTCATCTGAGAGATTTGTCTGTAGTTTTCCTTTCTTGTGGTGTTTTGTTTGGCTTTGGTATTAGGGTAATTTTGGTATCATAGAAGGAGTTATGCAATGTTCCTTCTGTTTCAATATTTTTAAAGAGTTTAAGCAAGATTGACATTAGTTCTTTCTGGAATATTTGGTAGAATTCAACTTTGAAGCCATTTGACCCAAGGCTCTTCTTATTTAGGAGGTTTTTAAAGACTGGTTCTATCTCTTTACTTGTGATTGGAGCTAAGATCATCAAATTCTTCTTTTGTCAGTGTAGGCTACTTATGTGTTTCAAGAAATTTGTCCATTTCCTCTAAATTTTCCTTCTTGTTGGAATATAATTTTTCAAAGTATCCTCTAATGACAGTCTTTATTTCTGTGAGATCAGTGGTGATATCTCCTTTCTCATTTCTTATTTTGTGTATTTGCATCTTCTTTTTTTTTCTTTGTTACTCTAGCTAAGGGTTTGCCAATTTTATTAATCTTCTCAAAGAAACTGCTCTTGGTTTTGTTTATTTTATCAAGTGCTTTCTTATTTTCTATTTCATTTAGTTCTACTCTAATCTTTGTTATTTCTTTCTTTCTTCTTCCTTTGTGTTTATTTTTTGTATTTTTCAATAATTCCTCCAAATTTGCAGCTAGTTCTGCAATTATAGTGCTTCTTTTTCGATGTATGAATTTATGGCTATAAATTTCCCTCTCAATAATGCTTTTTGATGCATCCCATAAGTTTTTATATATTTCATTATCATTTTCATTAGCTTGAAGATAGTTAATTATTTCTTTTGAGATTTCCTTCTTGACTCACAATTTTTCTAAGAGTGTGTTGTTTAATTTCCTAATCTTTGTGCCAAATCTGGGGTCTGGTCCTTGCAGATTTTCAGCTCCATTCTACTGTGGTCAGAGAAATTATTTGTTATGATTTCTATCTTTCTGAATTCATTGAGATTTTTTTCTGTGTCCTAGCATGTGGTCTATCTTTGAGAATGATCCATGTGCACTTGAGAAGAATGTATAACCTGCTGTATTTGGGTTTAATGTTCTGTATATGTCAATAGGTCCAGCACCTCTAATATATTGCTCAAAGTTTTGGTTTCTTTATTGATTCTCTTTTGTGATGTTCTGTTCCAAGTTGATAGTGTTTTATTAAAGTCCCTCACTGTAATTGTAGGGCCATCTATTCTGCACTTAATTTTTCCAGTGTGTGCCTCACATATTTGGGGGCACACTTGATAGGAGCAAAAATATTTATGATTATTCTTTCTTCTTGAGAGATTATCCTTTTGACTAATATATAGTATCCAACTTTGTCACAATTATTTTACATTTGAAGTCTATTTTGTCTGACATTAATATAGCTAATCGTACCCTTTTTTGGTTACTATTTACATGTAGCATTCTTTTCCCAACATTCATTTTAACCTCCTTGAATTCCTGGGTCTAAGATGTATATCTTTTTTTTTCCTCCAAATTCTACTCAATTTATTCATTTTTTAAAAAGATATTACATTAAAAAATATGAGGTCCCCATTTGCCCCCACTGCCCCCACCCCACCACTCCCCCCCCCAATAACACTCTCCCCCTTCATCATGTCACATCCACTCCATCTGATGAGCACATATCCGGGCAATTGCTGCACCCCAAGTCCTGTGTTCCAAACCATAGCCTACACTTCCCCACGTTCCATCCAGTGGGCCATGGGAAGAAATACAAAAACCGGCAATTGTCCCTGGGGCACCACCCAGTACAACTCCAAGTCCCAAGAATGCCTCCACATCTCCTCTCTTCCTCCCCTTCCCCACACCCAGCAGCCACCATGGCCACTATTTCCACATCAATGCCACATTTTCTCGATTATTAACCACAATTGTTCATGAATAGAATATCATTAAGTCCACTCTGATCCTTACTGTATTCCTCCTTCCTGTGGACCTTGGCTTGGTTGTGTTCATTCCACATCTATGTCAAGAGGGGGTTTAGATTCCACATGGATATTGGATGCAATCCTCCTGCTTTCAGTTGTAGGAACTCTAGGCTCCATGGTGTGGTGGTTGACATTCTTCAACTCCATGTTAGCTGAGTGGAGTAAGTCCAATAAATCAGAGTGTAGGAGCTGAAGTCTGTTGAGGCTCAGGGCCTGGCTATCATATTGTCAGTCCAGAGATTCAAATCCCCTAGATATATCTTAAGCCCCAGAACCAACTACAATTCCAGTAAAGTAGCATGAAAGGTTTGTGAAAAGAGATCCCATCTGAGTCCAGATCCATCACGCAGAAACACCAGCTCCAAAGAAGGGCCAACTGACATGGCAGTGAACCCCATCTGCCATGGCCATAGAACCTATGGGTCTCTTTAGCCCTCAAAAGGACCAATAGTTGGGGTTGTATCTACTTTATCTGTCTCTGAGACTCTGCTCAGGTGTGCATAAGGGCAATCCTTCTGACAACCTCCAGACACTTTTTTAGAGACCATATATAGCCATATAAACTCATTTGTCCTTTCCATTTCCCCCTTACTTTAGGTCAAACAGCATTTTTAACTCCTGTTATTATATGTAGACAGGGATATTCTGCTGGTCCACGTTGAACCTTTAATTCAAGGTCATTTTCTAGTTGCATTATCAGCTGGTACTTAATAGTGATACCTCGGTGCCAGGGAGGCTCATCCCCAAGTGTCATGTCCCACGCTGGGGGGAATGCATTGCATTTACATGCTGAGTTTGGCTTTGAGACTGGCCACATTTGAGTAACATGGAGGCTGTCAGGAGGGAACTCCTAGGCACAGTGCTGCTCTAGGCCTTGTTCTTATTTCAGGCGTATAGGCTCACAAGCATAGTCATTAGTATCAGGGGCTCACTGTTGGACCCTCATTCCTTCCTGGTCCTTACCTTTGCACTTGGGAGATTGCCGCTGCTCCCCTAGGGACCACGACAGAGCCCCACCCCCGGCCACTAACCCAGTACCCCCTCAGCTGTTTTTAATTGTTTCCACTATGAGTATATCCAAACATTTCTATGCACCCTGGACATATGCCCTGTATAACTCCCTGTCAACTATATATTGCCTGTCAATAACATCGCATACCAGTATTCCTCCGTTCCCATTGTTGAACCACTCTGTGTTCCAAAACTTCCTGAAAAGTGAAAACTTCCTGAAAAAATATAAAGTCAGGTTCCCTTACTAGTAAAACGGAATATAGCAATGAGTTTAAAGGTTAGATATAGAATACATATTGATCTGGAAAAATTCTACATCCTATCATTTTCTTTTCTTGTTTCCTAATTATTGAGCTTCTCTTCACAAGAGCCCTAGATAACAGTAATTCATATATACAATATACAGTACTCCCACACATCCACCATGAAACCTTTTCCGTTTCACAGCGATAATCTTATAACTTTTTCATATCATATTTACTGAAACTGATGTACAGACTCCGAAACAATAGCTTCCAAACAAGGTGACATCTGTGCTTACATTGTGGTCCATACTTCAGGCTATACAGTTTTCTATATTTTTTTAGCTATCCTAAGTTTTACATTATGGTTTACATTATTAGTCTGACGTCCCCTATATATTTTTGGTGTAATATTAAATGTTTTATATCTATCCTTGTGTACTCTCGCGAAACTCCTCTCTTGCCGCCACATTTACCTTGGTTCCATACATTCAACATCCATTTTCCCCTCCACATGGGTCTCTCAGCGACAGCCAATCTCCATTTCCCAAGGAGCCATGTCCAGAGATATTTGCAACAGTGTTCAGGGCCTGACTTGCTCAACTGCCCTAATGCCCTGGGAGCCAACCTTTCTCTCGAGAGATACAGTTCCCTCTATTTGATGGCATTAGTCCTCCCCAGGATGTGGGTCCACCCCTACTCTCACTACTTGGATCTCAACCCAATGGTACAACCCACCCTAGCAAAATGAGCAATCAGACATTCGCCAGGAGTCTGTCCCAGGTCAGACCATCCCCTCCGAGCATCCTAAACAGGTAACTCTCCTAATTATATTTTGATATGGTTTTCTCATCATTTTACTCTCAACCAACACCTGACACTCTCCTATGTTCATATGTTGCCCCTCCGTCCCCCCAATTTTTTGGGCAATATTACCCATCCACCCATCCCCAGCCCCCCTCAAACCTGCAAAACTCCAGCCAAAGGCAACCACTTGCCCCCATTTTATCTCTTCTTTGTGCTCATACTTACCACCAGCTTATCATAGATTCCACCCCTGAAGATGTCAGCTCACATCCTTCCTCCACCCTCCGAATTCCTGTAAGCCTATCTTCCAGTCTCTAGCTCTCTGAGACAGCTTGCTTATTTCATATCATTGAGGTCATGTAGTATTTGTCCTTCAATGCCTGGGTTGCTTCATTCAACATAAGGTTCTCAAGATTCACCCATGTTATCACGTGTGTTTGTAGTGTATTTGTCCTTACAGCCGAGGAGTATTCCATGCTATGTATATACCACATTTTATTGATCCACTCATCTGTTGATGGGCATTTGGGTTGATTCCAACTTCTGGCGATAGTGAAAAAAGCTGCTATGAACATTGGTGTGCATATATCGGTTTGTGTCCTTGTTTTCAATTCTCCTGGGTATATACCCAGCAGTGGTATTGCTGGGTCATATGGCAAATCTATGGTTAGTTTTTTGAGAAACCACAAAACTGTCCTCCAGAATGGTTGGATCCTTCTGCATTCCCACCAGGAGTGGGTGAGTGTTCTCATTTCTTCTCATATTCTACAGCATTTGTATTCTTCTGTTTTTTTCATAGCTGCCAATCTTATGGGAGTAAGATGGTATCTCATTGTAGTTTTGATTTGCATTTCCCTGGTAGCTAGAGATTTGGAGCATTTTTTCATGTGTTTTTTAGCCATTTGTATTTCTCCTTTGGAGAAGTGTCTGTTTAAATCTTTTTCCCATTTTTTAAATGGGTTGTTTATCTTTTTTACTTTCAAGGTACATGAGTTCTTTATATATCCTAGTTATAAGTCTCTTATCAGATATATGGTTGCCAAATATTTTCTCCCACTGTGTGGGTTCCCTTTTTACTTTCTTGACAAACTCCTTTGAGGTGCAGAAGGCTTTAATTTTGAGGAAGTCCCATTTATCTATTTATTCTTTTGCTGCTCGTGCTTTTGGTGTGATATTCATGAAGCCATTTCCTATTACAAGGTCCTGTAGATGTTTCCCTACACTGCTTTCCAAGGTCTTTATGGTCTTGGCTCTTATATTTAGGTCTTTGATCCATCTTGAGTTGATCTTTGTATAAGGTGTGAGATGGTAATCCTCTTTCATTCTTCTACACATGGATATCCAGTTCTCCAGGCACCATTTGTTGAATAGGACATTCTCTCTCAGTTGAGAGGTTTTGGTGGCTTTGTCAAATATAATATGGCTATATATATGACGTTCTATATCAGAACTTTCAGTTTGATGCCATTGGTCTGTGTGTCTCTCCTTATGCCAATACCATGCTGTTTTCACTATTGTAGCTTTGTAGTATGTTTTGAAGTCAGGTAGTGTGATTCCTCCAATTTCATTTTTCTTTTTCAAGATGTCTTTGGCTATTCGGGGCCTTTTTCCTTTCCAAATAAATTTCATAGTTAGTTTTTCTAGTTCCTTAACGAAGGCTGTGTTGATTTTTATTGGGATTGCATTGAATGTGTAGATCAGTTTTTGTAGGATAGACATCTTAATAATATTCAGTCTTCCTATCAATGAACAGGGAATATTCTTCCATTTATTTAGGTTTTCTTTGATTTCCTTGAACAGTCTTGTATAGTTCTCAGTGTATTAATTTTTTACATCTTTAGTTAAATTTATTCCTAGGTATTTGATTTTTTTATTTACTTTTGTGAATGGTATTTGTTCCTTGATTTTCTCCTGATCTTGCTCATTATTGGTGTACAGAAATGCTACTGATTTTTGCGCATTCATCTTATAATGTGCAATTTTACTAAACACATTTATGAGTTCTAGAAACTTTGTTGTAGACCTCTCAGGGTTTTCTATGTATAGGATCATGTCATCTGCAAATAATGAAATTTTGACTTCTTCTTTTCCAATTTGAATGCCTTTTATATCTGGTTCTTGCCTCAGTGCTCGAGCAAGTACTTCTAAGACAATGTTAAATAGAAGGGAAGACAGTGGACATCCTTGTCTTGTTCCTGACTTTAGAGGGAAGGATTTTAGGATTTCTCCATTGTAAACAATGTTGGCTGTAGGTTTTTCATATATACTCTTTATCATGTTCAAAAAATTTCCTTGTATTCTGAAATTTTGGAGTGTTTTTATCAAGAAAGTGTGCTGTATTTTGTCAAATGCTTTTTCTGCATCTGTAGGTAGAATCATGTGATTTTTTTCCTTCAATCTGTTTATATGGTGTATTACATTGATTGATTTTCTTATGTTGTACCATCCTTGCATACCTGGAATGAATCCCACTTGGTCTTGCTGTATAATTTGTTTAATGTGTTGTTGAATACGATTAGCAAGTATTCTGTTAAATATTTTTGCATCTAGGTTCATTAGAGAAATTGGTCTGTAATTTTCCTTTCTTGTGGTGTCTTTGTTTGGCTTTGGTACTAGGGTAATGTTGGCATCATAGAAGGAGTTAGGCAATGTTCCTTCTATTTCGATTTTTTGGAATAGTTTCAGCAGGATTGGTGTTAGTTCTTTCCAGAATGTTTTGTAGAATTCACCTGTGAAGCCGTCTGGCCCTGGACTCTTCTTAGTTGGGAGGTTTTTAATGACTGATTCTATCTCTTTACTTGTGATTGGTTTGTTGAGATCATCAATTTCTTCTTTCATCAATTTGGGCTGTTTTTGTGTTTCTAGGAATTTGTCCATTTCTTCTGAATTGTCATTTTTGTTGGAATATAATTTTTCAAAGTATCCTTTTATGATTGTATTTATTTCTGTGGGGTGAGTGGTGATATCTCCTTTCTCATTTCTTATTTTGTGTATTTGCATCTTCTCTCTTTTTTTCTTTGTTCGTCTCACTAAAGGTTTGTCAATTTTGTTGATCTTCTCAAAAAACCAGCTCTTGGTCTTGTTTATCTTTTCAAGTGCTTTCTTATTTTCTATTTCATTTAGTTCTGCTCTTATCTTTGTTATTGCTCCCTTCTTCTTCCTGGTGGATTAGTTTGTTGTTTTTTTCTAATTCCTCCAAATGTGCAGTTAGTTCTTCAATTTTTGCTCTTTCTTCTTTTTTGGTAGATGCATTTATTGCTATAAATTTTCCTCTCGGTACTGCTTTTGCTGCATCCCATAAATTTTGGTATGTTGTGTTATCATTATCATTTGTTTCAAGGTAGTCATTGATTTCTTTTGAGATTTCCTCTTTGACCCACTGTTTTTCTAAGAGTGTGCTGTTTAATTGCCAAATCATGGTGTGAAATCTGGGCCTCTGGCCGTTGCGAATTTCCAGCTTCACACCACTCTGGTCAGAGATATTATTTTGTATGATTTTGATCTTTCTGAATTCATTAAGCCTTTCTTTGTGCCCTTGCATATGGTCTATCTTGGAGAACGATCCATGTGCACTTGAGAAAAATGTATATCCTGCTGTGTTTGGGTGTAATGATCTTTATATGTCTACTAGATCCAGCTCCTCTAATATACTGTTCAAACGTTTTGTTTCTTTAGTGATTCTCTTTTGAGATGTTCTGTCCAGAGTTGATAGTGGTGTATTAAAATCCCCCACTATAATTGTAGATGCATCTATTGTTTCACTTAGTTTTTCCAGCGTTTTCCTAACATATTTAGAGGTGACCTTGTTAGGAGCATAAATATTTATGAGTTTTCGATCTTCTTGACAGATTGTCCCTTTCATTAATGTGTAGTATCCTTCTTTGTCTCTCACAATTGTTTCACATTTAAAGTCTATTTTGTCTGATATTAATATAGCTTCTCCTGCCTTTTTTTGGTTATTGTTTGCTTGTATGATTGTTTTCCAACCATTCACTTTCAGCCTCCATGAGTCTCTGGGTCTAAGATGTGTCTCTTGTAGACAGCATGTAGATGGGTCATATTTCCTTATCCAATGTCCCAGTCTGAATCTTTTGATAGGTGTGTTTAATCCATTGACATTCAGTGTTATTACTTTCAAGGAATTATTTTTGTTAGCCATATTTTGATTGGACTTGTGTTTGTCATATTTTGTCTGCTTTTTTTTTTTGTCTTCTCTTTTTGTCTTTTTTCTTGCTCTTACACTCTCCTCCTATTCTGCCTGTCCAGTTTCTTCCTTTCTTCCTGCAGAACTCCCCTTAGAATTTTTTGAAGGGGAGGTTTCTTGTTGGCATACTCTTTCAGTTTCTGTTTGTGAATATTTTGAACTCTCCATTATTTTTGAATGCTAATTTAGCTGGATAGAGTATTCTTGGTTGGAAATTTTTTTCTTTTAGTACCTTGACTATATCATACCACTGCCTTCTTGCCTCCATGTTTTCAGATGAGTAATCAGCACTTTATCTTATGGAGTTTCCCTTGTATGTGATGGTTTTCTTTTCTCTTGCTGCTTTTAGAATTTTCTCTTTGTCTTGTGCATTGGAAAATTTGACAAGTATATGTCTTGGGTGGGTCTGTTGGGGTTTATGATGATTGGGGTGCACTGTGCTTCTTGGATATGTACAGCTGTCTCTTTCAGTAGATTTTCGAAGTTTTCAGCCATTATTTCCTGCAACACTCCTTTTGACCCCTTTTCCTTCTCTTCTCCTTTTGGGATGCCTATAATATATATGTTTGAGCATTTTGCATTGTCATTCAGGGCCCTAAGTCCTAGCTGGATATTTTTCTATCTTTTTATCAACCAATGCTACTATCTTTTTGATTTCTGATGTACTGTCTTTCACATCACTAATTCTCTGCTCTGCCTCTTCTAGTCTGCTGATATTTGCTGCAAGTGTATTTTTGATTTCTTGAACTGTGGTGTTCATTCCCATGATATGTTATCTTTTTTAGTATGTCTGCAATTTCCCCTCCAAGTGTTGTCTTCATGTTGTTAACCTCTTCCTTTACTTCATTAAATTTGTCGGTGATAAATGTTCTGAGATCTTTCATTACTTGTGTGAAGTTGTGCTCCCCTTCCTGATTTTTAGTTTGTTCTTTGGATTCAACCATGTTTTCCTGATTACTGGTTTGGTTTGTAGATTTTTGTTGCTGTCTGGTCATCATTTTATCTTGATGGGTTTAATCAGTTCCTTAGCTTCTTTGTCTAGTCTTGGGATTAATTAGCTATTGTTTTTGTGTAAGTGTTATATCTTCTCTTTTTCACTTTGTTCTTCTTATTCTAATTTATTATTGCTGGTTGAGTTCACTTTAAAGAAAAGTATTAGGGCCAGGGAAAGGCAATTGTGTAAGCAAGGAAAAAGTGTAAAGTAGTATTGGTGATAAATGTTAACAGAGCAACAATATGAGATCTGGGAGGTTGGATATTTGATTCATGTAAGTTGTGTAAAGTTATAGCAGTAGGTATAGTACCTATAATGAGGTAGTTGACTGAATATGGGAGGAATGTGGTATGAATTAAAAAGCTAATGTTTTCATGAGAGAGGGAAAGAGAAAAGAAAGGCAATAGTTTCAAGAGTGGATAAAAGACAGAAAACTAATAAAGGTATTAGAAATTAAGAGTTAGACACTTTGTGGATCAAATAAAGGGAGGTGGAATATAGGAGAGGCAGTAGATGATGGGGGATATCAATATGTAGGGGAAGAGGATAGTGTAGGTAGCCAAAATCAATTCACACAGTAATGAGGCTGCGTAGGATGAGGAAACCCAGCAAATGTGAGGTGTTTCCTGCATCACCTATTGTATAATTAAGATAAAATAAAATAAGAAGTAAATGAGGGATGAAAGAGAGAGAAAAAAAAAGAGAAGAAAGGAACAAAGATGAAGGGGGTGGGTAAAGGCTGGGGAACAGGTAGGAAAAAGAAAAAAAAGATATGAAACAAGCACAACAGCAACACCAACAACAATAAAAACCCTAAATAACTGAAAAAAAAAGACTTTGGGGGAGATGTTGGGAGAAAAGACTAGGAGATAATGCACTGTTAGCAATCAGGACATAAAAAAATAAAAAATAAAATAAAATAAAAATAAAAACAAAACAAAACAAAAATGAAAAAATGCAAACGTTGAGGGGTAGGACATTCAAGGACCTCAGATGGACCTCAGGGCATGATGGATTCAGGGATGAAAAGTCTTAGATATTGAAGACTCAAGAGGTGTGAGTCTCTGGGGTGTGGGCCACCAGGGTTTAGGGGACTCAGACCTGGCAACCTCAATTCCAGTTAACAGTGATCCTGGGAGCACCGCAGTGCAACACAGACTTCAGGGATCCCCGCAGTTGGTTGCCAGCCCTATGGGTGAGGTCACATCTGCAAACACTATCCTATGTGTTTGAGCCCCGCAATTCACTCACTCACTGGGGTCTATTCTGTGGATGTATCACCAATTCGAGTTCAGGACACCTCCCTCCCTGTAAGCCCCCAGAACGGCCACCTGGGTGTGCCTCTACACTGCAGCCAATTTAATGATGCAAATCAGTAGCAAGGCCCGGGGGTGGGGCTCCAGCCGGAAACACCGATAACAGAGTCCAAAACCGAAATTCCCATGCTTCGCAAAATATTCCCCTAATCGACTTCCAGACATCTCCCACCCTGCCAGACCCTGAAACAGCCTCCTGGTGATGTCTCTTTATTGTTAGCAATTTAAGTCCACTGCAGATCGACAGCCAGGCTTGGGGGGTGGGGTGGGGCTGTAGGCAGAAGCACTATTATTTGTGTCCGCAATCAAAAGTTCCCTGCTTCACAATAAAACTCCCATTTGACTCCCCAAATCAGTCTGCAGAGGCCTCCTGTCCTGTTAACCCCCCAATAGCCCACTCAGGGCTTATGAATTCCCCAGTACCACAGAGCCTTCAGAAATTGCCACCGCAACGCGGGTCCTGCGCTTCCACCCACCCCAGGAGGGAGTGTCCCACGTGCAACTCCCACCTCCATGTAATAGAATCTCAATTATATCTTATAGACAAATTTTCTCTGTTACCTTCCCACCAAATCGATGTCCAGACATCTCCTGCCCTGCAAAAATCCCAAAACAGCCTGGTGCCAAAGAACCACCAACGTTGCCCAGCTGCTTCTTTGCAGGAGAGATTATCAGGTTTGCTCACTCAGCCACCATCTTGCCCTGCACTCCTAAGATGTGCATCTTGCAGACAGCATATAGTTGGGTCTTATTTCCTTATTGAATCTTCCATTCTGATTCTCTTGACAGGTGAGTTTATTCCATTGACATCCAGTGTTATTACTTTCAAAGTGTTATTACTTTCATATTTGTGTTTGTCATATGTTGTTTTTTTCTCTCTCTTGTCTCTTTAGTTGCTCTTACACTCTCCTTCAACTCTGTCTCTCCTGTTTTTTTTCTTCTTTCTTCCTGCACAGCTCCCTTAATATTTCTTGAAGCGCACGATTCTTGTTGGCATATTCCATTAGTACTGTTTTGCTGTGAATATTCTGAACTCTCTATCATTTTTTAATACCAGCTTAGCTAGATAGAGTATTCTTGGTTAGAAATTTTTTTCTTTTAGTTCTTTGACTATGTCATACCTCTGCCTTCCTGCCTCCATGTTTTCAGATGAGAAATCAACATTTAATCTTATGAAGCCTACTTTTTATGTGATGGTTCTCTTTTCCCTTGCTGCTTTTAGTATTGTGAGCATTGGATAATTTGACAAGTATATGTCTTGGGGCAGACCTGTTGATATTTATGTTATTTGGAGTTAATTGTGCTTCCTAGACATGTATATCCATCTCTGCCAATAGTTTGAGAAGTTTTCATTATTTCCTCCAAAACCCCTTATGTCCCCTTTCCCTTCTCTTCTCCTTCTTGAATGCCAATAATGCATATGTTTGTGTATTTTGCATTATTATTCAGGTCCCTAAGTCCCTGCTGGATTTTTTTCTATCTTTTTATCAAGCAGTTCTACTATCTGTTTGATCACATCACTAATTCTTTCCTCTGCCTCTTAGAATCTGCTGTTTTTTGCTGAGAGTGTATTTTTGATTTCTTGAATTGTGCTGTTCATCACCATCATATCCATTATCTTTTTGCATATGATTGCAATTTCATCTGTATTCTTTTCAAGTATTTTCTTCATATTCTTAATCTCTTCCTTCACTTCATCTAATTGGTCTCTAATATATGTTTTGAGAGCTTTAATTACTAGTTTGATGTTCTGCTCCTTCTGGCTTTTAGTTTGTTCATCAGATTGGGCCATATTTTCCTAACTATTGGTTTGGTTTGAAGTTTTTTTTGTTTTTGTTTTTTTGTGCTGTCTGGTCATTATTTTATCTTGTCATGTTTAATCAGTTCCTCAGTTTCTTTGTCTAATCTTAATAAGTTTTTGTGTTTATTTTGTCTTCTCTTTGTCACTTAGTTTTTTCTTTTAATCTATTTCCTTGTTGTTGGCTAAATACAGATGACTGAAAATATTAGGGCCAGAGAAAGCAAAAGGAGTAAGAAAAGAAAATGTATAATAGTAGCATTGATAGTAAAGTTAACAGAGGAACCGCGTGAGAGCTCAGAAAATTGATATTATCCTTACATAAGCCATTTAGTTATAGCAGTAAGTAAAGTAGACTACCTATAATGAGACAGTCAACTGAATATAGGGAGGAATATAGTATGAATTAAAAGGCCAGTGTTGTCAGTAGAGAGTAAAAGAGGAAAGAAAGGAAAATAATATAAAGAGAGAATAAAAGACAGAAAACAGAACCAAGGTATTAGAAATAAAAACTAGAAAAATTGGGGCCAAAGAGAAGTAGAATATAAGAAAAACAATAAATGATGGAGCATAGAATGATGTAGAGGAAATGGTATAATATTTGTGGCCAAAATCAATACACACAGAAAAGAGAAAATGGAGGATGAGGAAACACAGCATATGTGAAGCACTCCTTGCAGCACCTAATGTAAAATATTTTAAAAAGAAGAGAATGAAAGAAAAAAAAAAAGGGACAAAAGGAGGAAGTAGCAAGCAAGAAAAGCAAAAGAGGCCTTGGTGATATAAAGAGGAAGGAAAAACAGGAAGACAAACCAACAAAAAAGACCAGACAAAATTTCAAGCAAAGAATCCTCTTTGCAGTTAAATAAAATGCTTAGGAATCTGATGCTCCCCATTTCTCCCTTCCTCATATCCCTCTCTCCCAGGCCAGCAAGAAATCTGTGTGAGGTTTCTAGGAGGATATTCAAGTGGGTTGGTGAACTTGCTCATCACAGAAAGCAATGACTCTCTATTTCCAGAGAGAGAGCACCCACACCTCACCAGGAACCCCAAATATGCTATTGGAAGCTTTGAAAGTCCGTCCTACAGTCCCTCTCCCTTAGGTGTGCTATATGAGGGCAAGTGGATTTTCTGACTCCACCTTCTACCAGACCAAGTTTCCTATCCCAGGGCAGTTTATGTAAATTGGGCTTTCTCAGCAAATTCACCTCTCCTTTCTTCACAGGCTCTCCCCAAGCCATCTGGTATGCTCCTCCAAATTAAAAACAAACCAAAATGAGGGTGGTGACCAGAAAATTGAACCCGCGCTCATTTGGCCCCTCTGCACTTCCCCCAAAATCCCTTGCTCTCATAGAGTCAGTCCCACACCAGAGGGCTATGGTAATCCCAGCCCTCAGGGAGCACTAGATTCAGGAAAGGGAATTCTGGGATATTGTGGACTCAGGGTAGGGGTTCTGGGGAACATGGGCTATGGAAGTTTAGGGGACATAGACCTGGAGACCATGCATCTGGGGAACATCAGCCTTGGGAAATCTGCTACACAAATGATAGTTTTCAGGGAACACTGCGGCCAGCAGCCCTAAGGTAAAGGGTTCCCCCTTCCCACAACTTCCACCCTCTGTGCTAGAAACCCACAATTCTACCTTTAACAAGCATTACTTCCATCACAGTCTCTCCAAATCAATGTCCAGACACCTCCTGCCCTGCAAGCCTCCAAAACAACCCACTCTGGCAAGATTTCTTCCCTACTCAGCTGCTTCTTTGCAGGAGAAATTATGAGATGCACTCATTCAGACGTTATCTTGCCCTGCCTCTCCTATTTTTTAATGTACCATTTTTTGTGATCTATGTAGTTTAAAAAAAGACATTTAAATAAAAATAAAAAAATACAAATATATATGGATGATAAAAGAAAGAAATTGCTTTTTAGCAATTTCATGTTATGCAATGCATGAAGTTGCAATATATGTATTTGTTTTAATTTATTTATACCCTTTTAATTAGTAGCTTATATGTCTCAAAATCTACTATTTCCATTTTCAAATGAACAATTTGGTGATATTATATGCATTATAAATATTCGGATACCATCACCTAAAAAATTTTATCTCACATTTTTAAAATCACAGAACACAAAATATCTGGTTCTAAGGTTTGTTGATTAAAATAAAGGCTAAGAGAATTTGTAGTTGAAAATATTGCCTTGGCAAATTGTGTTTGATTATGGAATAAGATGTCTAGTCAGCAAAACTTCAAGGAGAAGCAGGAGCATTTGTTTTCCCTGGCGTATTCAGATGAAGGACACTAGATCTATATAAAATCAGTAAAATAATTATTTAGCATATTTACAATATAAATGATAGCATATAATAAAATTTCCTGCTTGCATCTAAACTTTCATCAATCTTTTAATTAATTTCATCATCTATATGGAAATAGAAAATCAAATACATGTTTCAGAATTTATCATCTTGGGCCTCTCAGAAGATACAGAACTGAAGTCCCAATTCTTCAGGGTATTCCAGTCCATGTACCTGGTCACTTTCATGGGGAACCAGCTCATCTTCTTGGCCATTCTCTCAGACACCCATCTCCAATTCCATATGTTTCCTCTCCAATCCATCTTTTAAAGATGCTCATCTCAACTCCACCACTGTCCCAAAGAGTCTGCTAAACATCCAGACAGAAAGAAAAATCATATCATTTAAATCTGCCTCAGCCAGATATGTTTTTATATTATTTTTGGACCATTATATATTTCCCCTGTGACTGTAATGTCCTATGACTGCCACATGCCCATCTCTCACCCCCTGCACTACTTGGTCATCATGAATCTCTGGATCTGTGAATTCCTGCTAATGAAATCCATGTTATTTCATGTTTTATTTTATCTTTTAAAATGCTAAATGGTTTTAAGGGAGTGGTACAATGTGCTTCTTCTGACAACTACCTCAGTAACCTAGTGATGTCTGCTGAAAGTGCCTGGTGGCTCTTATTCCACTCATGGTATCTTTTTCTCTTATTCTAATATTATATACCCCATTTTAAGAATTCCATCATCTGGGAGCAAGTATAAAGTATTTTTTACTTATGGGCCTCACCTCTCAGTATGATCTTTTTTTTGTCTTTATTTTTTAATGTTACATTAAAAAAATATGAGGTCCCCATATACCCACACTCTCTCACCCCACTCCTCCCTCATAACAACAACCTCCTCCATCATGAGACATTCATTGCATTTGGTGAATATATCTCTGAGCACTGCTGCACCTCATGGTCAATGATCCACATCATAGCCCACACTTTCCCACAGTCCACCCAGTGGGCCATGGGAGGACATACAATGTCTGGTAACTATCCCTGCAGCACCACCCAGGACAACTCCAAGTCCTGAAAATGCCCCCATCACTTACTCCCACTCCCTACCCCCAGCAGCCACCATGGCCACTTTCTCCACACCAATGCCACATTTTCTTCAATTACTAATCACAATACTTCATGAATAGAATATCAGTAAGTCCACTCTAATCCATACTCTATTCCTCCAACCTGTGGACCTTAGAATGGTTGTGTCCACTCCACATCTATATCAAGAAAGGGTTTAGATTCCACATGGGTGCTGGATGCAATTCTCCTGCTTTCACTTGTAGGCACTCCTGGCTCCCTAGTGTAGTTTTTGACCTTCTTCACCTCCATGTTAGATGAGTGAAGTAAGTCCAATAAACCAAAGTGCAGGACTTGCAAGTCTGTTGAGGCTCAGGGCCTGGCTATCACATGGTCAGTCCAGAGATTCAGGTCCCCTGGGTATACATTAAACCCCAGCAACAACTACAGTTCCGGTAAAAGTAACAGTAGAGACTTGTGGACAAAGATCATATCTGAGTCCAGATCCAACACACAGAAACACAAACTCCCAAGTAGGGCCAACTGAGATGGCACTGAAGTCCATCTGCCATGAATATAGAACGTGTGGGTCTCTGTAGCCCTCAGAAGAAGCAATACCTAGGATTGTATCTACTTTATCTGTCTCTGGGACTCCGCTGAAGTGTGCAGAAGGGCAACCCCTCTGATAACCTCCCAGCTCTTTTTGAAGACTCATAACCATATAAACTCATTTGTCCTTTCCATTTCCCCCTTTTCTTCAGGTCAAAAAGCATTTTTAACTCCTGGTGTTTTATGTAGACTGAGATATTCTGCTGGTCTTAGTTGACCCTTTTATTCAAGGTCTTTTCTGGTTGCACCATCAGCTGGGACTTTGTAGTAATCTCTCAGCACCAGGGAGGCTCATAACCGGGAGTCATGTCCTACGCTGGGTGAAGGCAACACATTTACATGCTGAGTTTGTCTTTGAGACTGGGCACATTTGAGCAACACGGAGGCTCTCAGGAGGTAACTCTTAGGCACCCTACAGCTCTAGGCCTTGTTCTTATTTCAGGTGCACAGGCTCACAAGCATAGTTTTTAGAATCAAGGGCTTATTGTTGGATTTCATTTTTTAGCAAAATTTTATTGTTTATTTTCTTTAAATGTTCAATTAAAAAATATAAGAGGTCCCCATATACCCCAAACACTCTTACCCCACTCCTCCCACATCAATAACCTCTTACATAAGCATGGGAAATTTCATTGAATTTGGTGAATTCATTTTGGAGCACTGCTACACCACATGAATAATGGTTTACTTTGTAGATTACACTCTCCCCCAGTCTACCCAGTGGGTCATGACAGGAGGGACATAAAGTGTACAGCATCTGTCCCTGCAGTACCACCCAGGACAACTCCTAGTCTTCTAAATGCCCCCAAATTATATCTATTCTTCCTTCTCCCTACTCTCAGCAGCTACCATGGCCACTTTCTCCACAGCAATGCTACAATTTCTTCCATTACTAATCACAATAGTTTCATAGTAGAATATCAGTAAGTCCACTCTAATCCACACCATATTCCTCCATCCTCTGGAGCCTGGGATGGTTATATCTCCTCCACCTCTATATCAAGATGGGGCTTAGATTCCACATGGATGATGGGTGCAATTCTCCTGCTTGCAGTTGTAGGCATTCTTGACTTGCTGGTGTGATGGTTGACCTTCTTCCCCTCCCTGTTAGCTGGCCAGGACAAGTCCAATAAGCCAGAGGATAAGAGTTGCAAGTCTGCTGAGGCTCAGGGCCTGGTTATCACAGGGACACTCCAGAAATTCAGATCTCCTAAGTATACATGAACCCCAACACCAAACATAGGTCCAGTAAAAGTGACAGAAGAAACATGTGTAGAAAGGACACATCTGATTCCTTTCTCCATCACACTCAGGAACACAAATCCCAAGGTAAGGCCAGCTGACATGGCCCTGAACTCCAGAGCCATCTGCAATAACTGTAGACACTGTGGGTCTCTGTAGTCCTCAGGAGAACCAATACCTGGGGTTATATATACTTTGGCTGTCTCTGGGACCCTGCTGAGGTGTGGGTAAGTGCAACTACTCTGATGACTCACCGAGTCTTTTCTGGAGACTCATAGCCATATAAAGTCATTTGTCCTTTTCATTTCTCCCTTTTATTCAAGGTCAAAAAGCACTTTTTAATACCAGATTTTACATGTAGGCTGAGTTGACCCTTTTATTCAAGGTCTTTTTCTAGTTATATCATTAGCTGGTGCTTGGTAGTAATCCCTCAGTACCAGGGAGCCTCATCCCTGGCAGTCATGCTCGGGGGGAGGCAATGCATTTACATGCTGATTTTGGCTTAGAGAGTGGACACATTTGAGCATCATGGAGGCTCTCAGGAGGTAACTATCAGGCACCCTGCAGCTCTAGACCTAGTTTATATGTCAGGCGCATATTCTTATGAGCATAGTCATCAGTATCAAGGACTCATTGTTGAACCATCCTTTATTGGTCTTTGTGATTGCACTTGAGTGATTGTTGCTGTTCCATTGGGAAATATGGTAGAGATCCCTTGGCTAGGCACACAGCACTCCCTCAGTTCTCATTTTAAACTGTAACAACCATGAAAATATCCAAATTTTTTATGTATCTTGTAAACATGCTCTGGAAAACTCCCTCCCAACCATGTGCCCTCTATCAATAACACCCTACACCAATGTTCCTCCCCTGCCATATTTGAACAACTGTGTGGTCCAAAAGTTCTTAAAAAATGAGTGTGAGCTACGGTGTGGACCATTGACCATGAGGTACAGTATGTATTCAAAGATGTATTCAGCAAGTGCAATGAATGTCTCATGATGATGGAGAAGGTTGTTGTGATGGGGAGAGGAGTGGGGTAGGGGGGTCAGGGGTATATGGGGACCTCATATTTTTTGAATGTAACATTAAAATATAAATAAATACAAAAATAAATAAATAAATAATGTGTTAAAAAAAATGAAGCCTAATATATGGTCAAATTCCAGTAATAGTAAAATGGAATATAGTGATGTGTTTAAAAGTTAGATATAGAATACATACTCATTCAGAAAATTAAATAAAGCAAAAATAAATTGGTGTATCAAAAAATGAAAAAAATGGGCGGTGGACTTGGCCCAGTGATTAGGTTGTATATCTACCACATGGGAGGTCTGCGGTTCAAACCCTGGGCCTCCTTGACCCATATGAAGCTGACCCATGTGCAGTGCTGATGCACACAAGGAAAGCTCTGCCATGCAGGGGTGTCCCTTGCGTTATGGAGCCCAACATGCAAGGAGTGCACCCCCTAAGGAGAGCGACCAGCGCAAAAGAAAGTGCAGTCTGCCTGGGAATGGCACCACACACACGGAGAACTGACACAAGATGATGCAATAAAAAGGAACATAGATTCCCTTGCCACTGACAACAACAGAAGTGGACAAAGAAGAAACAATTAAAAAAAAAGAAACAATAAATAGACACAGAGAACAGACAACTGGGGTGGGGGGGGGGGGAAGGGGAGAGAAATAAATACATAAACCTTAAAAAAAATGAAAGTGAAAATTCTTTGTTTTTGATGTTTTGTCTTTCATCACTGCAATCGGTGTTGCACTGTATGTACAGTACCAAGACAATTTCTTTCATTTCTTCTTCAGTGTCTGCATCCTTTTTTTTTTTCTTTTCTAATTATTAAATTTGTCTTCACAAAAGTTTTGGATCACAGTAATTCACACATACAATATAGGGTACTCTCACATATCCAACATCAAACATCTTGTCCCTTACCCAGAAATTATATTTTTAAATGTTCATATCATATTTGCTGCAGCTGATGTACAGACATTGAAACATAGCTTTCAACCAAGGTTCCACTTTGGTTTACATTGTGGTTTATATTTTAGAGTATACAATTTTCTAAATTTTTAGTTATCTTATGTTTTACATTATGGTTTATATTTTAGCCTGCAGATTTTATACATTTTTGGTACAATTTAACATGTCCTATACCCGTCATTGCATGATCTTGTGGAACACTTCCATTGCCCCACATTTACACTGATTTCATCTATTCAATACCTCTCTCCCCTTCCCCTCAGGGCCCACAGTGACAATAAATCTTCATTGTTGAGGGCTTGACATACTCGACTGCCATAACCCATTGGGAGCCCCCAATTTTCTCAAAAGATACAATTCCCTCTGTTTGAGAACATCAGTCCTCCCCAGCATGTGGGTATACCTTCACTCTCATTGCATACGTATCCATCCAATGATATAACCCACTATGACAAAATGAGCACTCACACACTCCTTAGAAGTCAATGATAAAAGAACAAGCAGTGCAATTTAAAAATGGGCAAAAGACTTAAGTAAACATTTTTCCAAAGAGGAAATACAAATGGTGAAAAAACACATAAAAATTAATATCACTATTAGGGAAATGCAAATCAAAACTGCAATGACCAATCATCTCACACTTCATAGAATTAACATTTTTTTAAAAAGAACAACATACTAGAAGTGCTGGAGAGGATATAGAGAAATAGGAAACTCTGTTACTGAGAATATAGAATAGTGCCATCTTTGTAGAGGACAGTTTCTATGACCCAGCAATTCCTCTAATAGGAATATGTCCAGAAGACAAAATACAGTACGCAAACACACATTGGCACACCTGCATTCATAGCGACATTATTCACTTTGGCTGAAAGATGGAAAATAGCCAAGTGTCCAACAACTAATGAGTAGTTAAACAGAATGTGGTATATACATATGATGAAATACTATGCTGCCATAAATAGAAATGAAGTTGGGACAGATATGACAAAATGATGAAAATTGAGAACATTATGCTGAGTGAAATAAGTGAGACACACCAACCCAAATACCAATCACAGGTCCGGAAAAAGTAACAGAACAGGCCAGACCCTGGGCCTCAACAGACATGTGGCTACCCTCTGGTTTGTTGTACTTACCCTGGCCAGATGACAGGGAAGTGAAGAGGGCCAACCACCACACCAGGGAGCCAAGAGTGCCTACAGCTGCAAACAGAATTGCATCCATCATCCATGTGGAATCTAGGCCCCCTCTTAATGTAGACGGGGGCTGGACATAACCATCCCAGGGTCCACAGGATGGAGAAATAGAGTATGGATTAGAGTGAACTTACTGGTGTTCTGCTGGGGAACTATTGTAATTAGTAAGGGGAGAAATTGTAATAGTGATGTGGAGAGGGTAGCCATGGTGGCTGCTGATGGTAAAGAGAGGGAAGAAGAGATATGGTGTTGGGGCATTTTCAAGATTTGGTGTTGTGCTAGGTGGTACTGCAAGGACGTTGTGTGCCCTGCCGTGGCCCACTGGGTGGACTGGGGAAGAGTGTGGACTACAATGTGGACCACTGTCCATGTGGTGCAGCAGTGCTCCAGAATGTATTCACCAGGTGCAGTGGATGTGCCGCAATGATGGAAGAGGTTATTGATGTGGGAGGGGTGGGTTGGATGGAGTGGGGGGTATATGGGGACCTCATTTTTTGAATGTAACATTTCAAAGAAAATAAAGAAGAAAAAAAATTAACCTGGACACAAAAGTAAAAATATTTCATGGCCTCATTAATATGAACCAAATGTGAAGTATTAACCTATTAAATTAAAACCTAAAGTATAGGTTACTAGGAAATAGGAGGATGGAGAAGTGGCACTGATGTTTAATGTATGGAAAATTTCTTATTAACTTGACTTTAAAAGTGTAGAAATGGGTAGAGTTGATGATAGCACATTATAGAGTGTATAACAAACACAGGTGGTTTTTAAGGGTGATTGTTGCTGAAAGGGGTAATCTAGTGGTTGTAAATGTCAATTACAGAAAGCTAGAGAATAATTTAGGGACTGAATAATGTAGTGATTCTGGTGAAGGATGATGATTGTGGTTAATATTACAAATACAAGAATGTTCTATGAGTGAAAACAAATGTATATTATTATTACAAGGAGGTAGGAATATGGTGATGCATGGGAAAAATATAATTAATGAAACTCGTGGACTGTAGTTAACAGTAATATTGTAATATTCTTGCATCAATGACAAAGAAGGTACTATATCAGTATTAAAGGTTTTATTAATAGGGGATGTGCAGAAAAAATACCAACTGTAAGCTACAGAACATAGTTATTAATAGTAGTAATTTTTATTGTTTTATTTTAACATATGTTATTGCTAAAACTAGTAGTGTTGACATAGAATTTTATACCAATTTAATTTTCTTTTGTCAGAAACTTAGAATTAATAATGTACAATTTTGTACATGTTTAGAAAGTATATTTTTTATATTTTCATCATATAAAATGCTTTATCTTTACAAATATATTTTTGATTTTTTGTGACCTCCTTTACATATAGTAATAAAAATGTGGTTTTTGCTTACATTGTTTTTTTAACTTTTTAATTTTTTATTGAAGTTTATCATTCATACATGAACACACATAAACTGTAAGTGTATAGTAAAGATTGTGAACTTATAAAATAAACGTACATAACATCGCAAAGGGGTCTCATACATCACCCCTCCACCAACTCTTTGCATTGGTGTGGAATATTTGTTACAAATGATGCAAGAGCATCATCAAAATATTACTACCAACTGTAGTCCTTATCTTACATTTGGTATATTTTTCCCCCAACCCATACTATTTTTTTAAAATAAAATTTTGTTACAGATATTGTGAACTTGCATAATAATCATACAGATGTGTATATTTCCCATACAACTCCACACCCTTGTGGAACATTTGTTATAGATTATGAGATAATATCATCAAACTATTACCACGAATCATGGTCCAGTAAATTTTTGATGATGTTCTTTCGTAACCTATAACAGATGTTCCACAATAATGAAAGTTAGAGTTGGAGGGATGATGTATGGGAATTCTACACATTATGCATGATTGTTTTATAAGCTCACAACTTCTCTACTTGGAAACAATATACATGGAAAAAAAGGTTGAAAATTCTCCAAAAAATACTGAATACCAGAAATCAAAATTTTTACTTCATCTGTTTTATAGATTCTTACGCAGCTCATTCTTTGGATCTTTCTTTGGGCTCTTCCTGCCTTTCTCTCTACTATTTAAAAGTTAAAACTTGGGTGTCCTTTTCACTACACAGTTGATAATTTTAAGTTTGTTTAATTAAACATGACATATTCTTAGTTATCTATATCAATAATTTGGATTTTGTTTAATATGGATCTTATCTCACACATTTAATATATATCATCAGAGGTAATTGTATCTATGCCTATTTTGGAAATGATCCCTTGAAAAGTAATTTATAGTCATATTTTGTGGGGTTTTGTAAAAGAAATCAGTCACAAGGCTTCATTACATCCAATTCTTTTCAATCATATCCAAATTAGTACATTTTCCCAGGCATCCCAGTGTGGGTTCCTAGACTACAAGACTATATCTACCAAACTTTGCTCACACAATGCCTAGTACAGTTCATGGTATGGGGTTTATGTTCAGTGTATATTTGTTGAATAGCGTGACCAGGATGGGTGGATGTTTAAATATGAAATGGTGTCTGCGCCAGAGAAACATTAACATATTGAATTAGTAAAAGCTTTTCCAGGGGAAAAGTAGTTCATCTCTATTGAATAATAATAGCCATGACACTACCTTTTTGGCAAAACTTTCAATATTTTATATACATTGTCTAAATGAATTCTTGCAATAACCCTCTTATCTGGACATTATCAATTTCCATTACTTACAGACAAGGAAGTAAGAGCTTACAGTAAAAAGGCAGCTAGCTCAAGGCCACAGCTTTGGTGAGCAGACAGAGACAAGGTTAAACCAAGGACTACTAAATCAAAGTCAGTATCTTAAGCATCATTATATTGACTCTAAGCCTTATAATGGAAATAGTTAAACATCAAAAAAACAGATGTCTTTCTGATTTACGGAAATTTGGTTTCCTTAATTGTATCATTTTTCCTTCTTTGAGAAATAGTGAATTTGGACATATTTTCAAGGGTGATATTTGTATTAATTCTTCTTTTAAGTTTTTGGTTTACATCCCTTAATCATTTTTCTTGAGAATTATTTTTTCTCATTGGATTAGCAGACCTATTTTTATACCTACATTTTTATGGATTGTAATGCCCAACATACTCTAAATATAGCACTTGTTTTTAATTTACATTTTATTTTCTTCATGGCATTTTTTTACATGTAGGCTTTTATTATACTTACGTCCTTAAATTATGCCCTCTTTTCTTTTTCTTTGTACGTCTTTCACCTGGAATTATCTATATTTTCTTTTAGAAGTCCTATGTGAGTTTACATCTTCCAATTTCAAATAACTACATTAATTGGTGTTAAGTTGTATCTGTTAAATATCTGTAACTATATGCAAACATATATTTTCCTAACTTAAAAATAATTTTAAAGGTAGACTTAGGAGGATAGTGTTAAGCAAAAAATCCAAACACAGAAGAATACACATAGTGACTTTCCTGATTTGAAAATTTTAAAATGGCAAAAATAATCTCAACTGTTAGAAGCTTGGATAGAGCTTACCCTGGTGTCATTATTTGTCCCTGAATTTGTGATAAAATTAACTTTGTGGAGAGGGAGGACTTGTCATGTCCTGATTTTTGTTCCTAGTCCTGTTCTAGAATGTGTTCATGTTTTGAAAATTCATTAAGCTTGTTTATATATGTATCCATATACATGATAATCTTCAAAAGAAGGGATTTAGAGCACATGTGAGGCACCATCCTTGTACGGCATCCTTGATTCTTCTCCTATTCTTCCAACCTGTGATATAGATTCACTGTCTGGAGTTGCAGCAGCTGTGCTATGACCACGAGATTGAAATCACACATTGAGGAAGCTGGGGGGAATGTAATTTCAATAGTAACATCATTGAGCTGCTGTACTAGCCCTGGACTCCCTAAACTTAGCCCTTTGTCATATATATAATAAACCCTTAGTTTGCTTAAGTTCCTGTTAAAACATAAAAAACAAACAAACTACTTGCAGCTCAGGGCAACCCCTAAGTAGATACACTGTTCATGATAGATTATAGAATATTTGCATATTGCCTTTCTAATGAAAAATTTGATATGTTTTGAAAAGGTTACATTTCATGTGCACTTTGTTATGATCAGGCCAATTGTATTCCATTTTGTACTTGATAACTACTGCACACAAATAATATTTTTGCAAATCAGAATGTGTCCAGAGGAGAGCAGTAAAAACAGAAAAAAATTCAAAATTGTACCATAAGGGAACCAAATGAAGAAACAAACAATCAAAATTTGTGCATAAGTGAGGACTTGAGAGTCACCACATTTATGTCCATCTGCAAGGAAAGCTGACAAAGCCACTTCAACATCCCCTCCTGGTAACCATGGAGGACTCAGTGACTGCCATGTCTCAAACCCTCACATTTAGGGGAAGGCCACATTCTGCCAAGTGAATGGACCTAAGCTGAAGGGCAGCAAGCTACCATCTGGCTCACTAGTATAGTCAGCCCAGGAAGGCAGTAAGGTACCGCTCCTTCCCTGGGTGGGTGGCTGGAATGGGTGACAACGCCCTCAGCCTGCCCCGGCACCCCGCAGCAAGCTTGTCGCTCCAACACTCTCCCCCCTCATAGTCTGGCCTAGAGCTTCTCCATATATAGTAATAACCTAAACCCTTTCCACCTATCAGCTAATTCTCCTCATACACCACCCTCAGATACTACCCTCCCCAGATACTGCTGATGCTCTTAAAACTGAACTATCCCGCGCCCTCATGTACATCACTCCATCATCACACTATCACCAACCCTTACTTCCCCTCCTCACCCCTATATAAGCAAGTGTACTTCCTGAATAAACCAGACCTGCGCCATCAGCCTGTCTCCGAGTGATACTCTCACTGTCTCTCGCAGTGATACCTGCTGCGAGGCCCTTGCCTCACTAAGCCTCAAAGCTCTCCCCTCATTCCAATTACTTCGTCTCTACTATATTTGAACTTCTACTCTATATGAACTCCACTCAACAGCATATTCTGATATCCTGGAAGGAATAATCAAAGTTCTTCTGTCCTTAACCATTCCCAAAATCAGGCTGAAAATGTTATGACTAAGTTAAAAAGAGCATCTCAGTCTAAAGGAAAAGCATTATCTTTGCCGGGACCAAGATGTTCATTTATCTGAACTTTTGCAAGGTCCTATGTCCACTAGGTTCATAATCTTTAAATGGGTAAATCACATGATTCTAGGAGACTGTAAAGTAAGGGCTTTTGTTTCCTGCAAAATATGATGTCAGTGATGGACATCGAACCAAGCACCCCTGTTGTGTGTTTGCACCCCACTGATATATACAACAACAACATGAATGATTCTCCTACATTAGGTAAATAATTTGATGATAACAAAGCCCACCACCCTTGATGCACACAGTTTCAAGAGTGGTCCATGTACTAACAGCCTCAGACTCACCTGGCAGGATATGAGCTATGGGTGGGGGCTTTGTGTGTCTCTTTATAAATAACCTGGGCTGTGTGTGACAAGCAATGAAAGGCTGCAGCTTCATCCTTCATTACCATGACAACCACTTCAGTCCCGAAAAACCATTTCAGCAATGTAAGCTCTATAAACTGTATTTTTTATATATTTTTTATTTTCCCTTCTTTATTTTTTTAATATTGCATTAAAAAAATATGAGGTCTCCATATACCACCCACCTCATTCACCCCACTCCCCCCACATCAACAACCTATTTCGTCATTGTGGCACATTCATTGCATTTGGTGAATACATCTTGGAGCACTGCTGCACCACATGGATAGTGGTTTACACTGTAGTTTACACTCTCCCACAGTCCACCCAGTGGGCCATGGCAGGTCATACAATGTCCAGGATCTGTCCCTGCAATACCACCCAGGACTCAGGGCGAATGCAAACAAAATGTGTTAAAACTTTACCTGGATCTCTGGACTGATAATATGACACCCAGGCCCAGAGCCTCAACAGACTTCAGCTCCTACACTTTGATTTATTGGACTTACTCCACTCAGCTAACATGGAGTTGAAGAAGGTCAACCACCACAACATGGAGCCTAGAGTGTCTACAACTAGAAGCAGGAGGAGTGCATCCAGTACCCATGTGGAATCTAAGCCCTCACTTGACATAGGTGTGCAATGGACACAACCAATCCAATGTCCACAGAGAAAATGTGGAATGGGTGTGGGAACGGTAGCCATTGGGTCTGCTGGGTTTGGGGAATGGGAGGAAGAGATGAGATGTGGAGGTGTTTTCGGGACATGGAGTTGTCCTGGATAGTGCTTCATGGACAACGGGACACTGTAGATCCCCCCAGGGCCCACTGGATGGAAGGTGAGAGAGTCTGGGCTATGATGTGGACCATTGACTATGGGGTGCAGTGATGCTCAGAGATGAACTTACCAGGTGCAATGGATGTGTCATGATGATGGGAGAGAGTATTGCTGTGGGGGGAGTGGGGGGTGGGGGCGGTGGGGTTGAATGGGACCTCATTTTTTTAAATGTAATTAAAAAATAATAATAATAAATAAATAATTTAAAAAAATGTTCCTATCACTCCAAAAAAAAAAAAAAAAACTTTACCTGGAATGTGTGGGGTTTATGTTAAAAGCTTAACTGGAATGTGTGGGGTTCATATTAAAAGCTTACCTGAAATTTGGGGATATGTGTTAAATCAAGGTTACCTAAGGAAATAACCTATCTAATAGTCAGATAAAACACTTAAGGAAAGTAACAAAAAGTCATTTTGCGTATAAGCATCATTTGACTCCCTACTCGTATATTCTCTGTATAAAAGGAACCCAGAAATTCTATGTGGGCCTCAGGTTTTGGATAAAGAAGCTCCTGAGCCTGGCAGGTCATAAATAAATTCATTTTTCTTTTCTTTCTCAAAATTATTACTGAGTCCTGGCCTTTCCATACACCATAATTGAAACTCTCTCAACGTCTACAACAGCAACACCCCAGAAATTCACATTCTAGCACCTGAGCCCCGACCTACTAAATCAGGATTTACATTATTTTATTTTTTTAATGTTGCATTAAAAAAATGAGGTTCCCATATACCCCCCACCACTCTCACCCCATTCTTCCCACATCAACAACTTCTTTCATCATTGTGGCACATTCATTGCGTTTGGTAAATGCATTTTGGAACACTGCTGCACTACATGGAGAGTGGTTTACATTGCAGTTTACACTCACCCCCAGTCCACCCAGTGGGCCATGGCAGGACATACAATATTCAGCATCTGTCCCTGCAGTACCACCCAGGACAACTCCAAGTCCTGAAAATGCCCCCACATCATATCTCTTTTTCCCTTTCCCTACCCTCAGCAGCTACCTTGGGCCCTTTCTCCACATCAATGTTACTATTTCTTCCATTACTAATCGCAATAGTTCCATAATAGAATACGAGTAAGTCCACTCTAATCCATACTCTATTCCCGCAGCCTGTGGACCCTGGAATGGTTATGTACGTGCCCCATCTATATCAAGAGGGGGCTTAGATTCCACATGGGTGATGGATGAAATTCTCCTGCTTGCAGTTGTGGGCATTCTTGTCTCCCTGGTGTGGTGTTTGACCTTTATCACCTCCCTGTTATTTGGCCAGGGAGCAGACACTTCTTCAAAGAAGATATGCAAATGACTAAAAATCACATGAAAAAAATGCTTAAAATCACTAGCTATTAGGGAATTGCAAATCAAAACAACAATGAGATACCATCTTACTCCCATAAGATTGGCGCTATCAAAAAATCAGAAGACTACAAATGCTGGAGAGGTTGTGCAGGAATGGGAACACCCATCCACTGCTGATGGGAATACAGAATGATCCAGCCTTTCTTGTGGACAGTTTGGCAGTTTCTCAAAACTAGCTATAGACTTGCCATATGACCCAGTAATTCCACTTTTGGGTATATACCCAGCAGAACTGAAAACAAGGACACAAGCTGATAAATGCACACCAATGGTCGCAGGATTTACATTTTAACAGGACTTCAAGGTGATGCCTTGGGACTGTAAAATTTGAGGTTGAGTGGAGGAAGCCAAGAGTGAGTAAAAGCAAAACTGCTCAGACACTTTGTATGGTAGATACAAAAATCCGTTTTGGGTAGATGGAAAAAAACAACTCGATGTGATCAATTCAATGATATTTTAAGTGATCACAATACTTAGACATACGAAATAAGTAGTCTATTAATGTTTCATTGAAGAAGAGGTGAGTTTTGATGGGGAAAATATCTGAAAATATTCCTTAGGGGGAGTAATGCAAGAAAGATAGAAAGACCAAGAAATACAATGAGATGAATTGGTGGTGAGCAGTGCTTTCCAGAAGAGAGAGGAAATGACCATTTACTAAGAATCCTTTATTATATCAGTCTCCAGCTGTGGATGTGGATTGTGTATTCATTGTCTACTATTCTCAGTCTATTCTGGTTCTGTGCTTTTATCATTCACAAATCAATGCCAAGGGATCTCTTTCTAAAAGCTAGAACCTCTTCACACACCATTGTTTGTCTTTGTTTTGCCAGCACTTGTCGGCTTCCCCTCTCTTTCCCATCACATGCACACAAACACTAACGCATGCACCAGTATTTTAAAGATACATGATGATGGTAGTCTCCAAAGGAAAGTCACCAAATTCCCATCAACAATAAAATGGACATACAAAGTGGTATATACTATACAAACATGAGCATGTTTGGTCTACACACACATAGAGCAATAAGGATACAGAAATAACACAGGTTTTCCACTTTTGGGGGAATGAATCATATCTCCCAGAAAAGGTAAGTTAAAATCCTGACCTGCAGGTATCCTTCTGTAATATCATTTGTAAATATGTCCCTTGAAAGTGTTACCATTAGATTATGTATGGACTCATTTAATAATATGATCTCCACAGATTCTATTTACATGATTCCAAAATAAATCAAGGTGGGCTTTAATCTACATTCCTTGGCTTTTTATAAGGAAACATAACACAGACAATGTCAGTTGAAATCAGAAGTAAGAAGAACCAGATTAGGCACATCACAATGTGACATGGGCAGAGATGCAAGCCAGGCAGACCTAAAGACTGTGAAAGCCAGCAGGAGAACACTACAGGTTTTGGGAGGATACATATTTTGCAGATACCTGGGTTTTGGACATCAAGCTTCCAAAGCTGAGGCAGAAATGTTCTTATTGTTTAAGCCAACCAATCTGAGGTTTCCATCAGAGCAACTTGCAAATTAAAGTACCTTGTTTCTCAAAATCCTTGTCTTTTCAGTGTTATTCTTTCTGTTTCTGTTTATCTACTGTTGATTCTAAGAAGTACTTCAAACATTCACTTTCCTTAGTCCAAGAATACATGTTAGAAATGATGGTGACACAAGAGACCTTGGAGTCTTTCTGCTGCTCTACTTGGAGCCCTGAATCATTCATTTGAACAATTCCCAGGCTGGTCTGCTAGAGGATGAAAGGTCATGTGGATCAAAGGCCAGTAGACTCAGTCAAGGAGTGCTGTATATTATATATATGCATTGCTGTGGTCTAGGACTCCTGTGAAGAAATGCTGAATAATTAGGGGAAAAAAAAAAAAAAAAAGGATAGGATGTGGAATTTTTTCAAATCAACATTCTTTATCTAAGTTCTTTATCTAACTTTATCCAAGTTCTTTATCTATCCTTTAAACCCATCGCTATATGCCATTCCCTAGTAAGGGACCATGACATTATATTGGGCTTCAAATTACGGGGAGTTCTGGATCACAGAGTGTTTCAACAATGGCAATGGAGGGATACTGGTATGGGATACCAATGACAGGTGATATATGGCTGACAGGGAGCTGTACAGAACATATGTCCAGGGTGCATGGTAATGATTGGATATACTCATAGTGGCAACAATTAAAAACCACAGCAGGGGGGGTACTGGGTTCCTGGCCAGTGGTGCTCTGTCGTGGTCCCTAGGGGAGCAGCGACAGTCTCCCAGGTGCAGCGGCGGGGACCGGGAGGGAGTGAGGTTCAACAGTGAGCCCCTGATGCTAATGACTATGCTTGTGAGCTGATAAACCTAAAATAAGAACAAGGCCTAGAGCAACATTGTGCCTGGGAATTTCCTCCTGTCAGCCTTCATGTTACTCAAATGTGGCCAGTCTCGAAGCCAAACTCAGCATGTAAATGCAATGCCTTCCCTCCAGCGTGGGACATGACACCCGGGGATGAGCCTCCCTGGCAACGAGGGACCACTATCAACTACCAACTGGTGATGCAACTGGAAAAGGACCTTATATGGAAGGTTCAATGCGGATCAGCAGAATATCCATGTCTACATAAAATAACATGACTTTAAAATACTGTTTGACCTAATGTAAGGGGGAATTGGAAAGGAGAAATGAGTTTATATGGCTACGAGTTTCTAAAAAAGAGTCTGGAGGCTGGCAGAAGGATTGCCCTCATGCACAACTGAGCAGAGTCAGAGAGACAGATAAAGCAGATACAACCCCCAGATATTGGTTCCTTTGAAGGCTAAAGAGACCCATGAGAGTTATGGTCATGGCCGATGGGGTTAACTACCAGGGCAGATGGCCCCTCTTTGGAAATGGTGTTTATGTGTGATGAATCTGGACTCAGATGGGATCTCCCTTCATAAGACTTTCATGCTAATGTGCTGGAGGTGCAGTTAATGTTGGGGTTTAAGATATATTTAGGGGATTTGAATCTCTGGACTGACAATGTGATAGCCAGGTCCTGAGCCTCAACAGACTCCAGCACCTACAATCTGATTTATTGGACTTACCACACTCAGCTAAGATGGAGTTGAAGAAGGACAATCACCACACCATTGAGCCTAGAGTGATTACAACTGAAAATGGGAGGATTGCATCCAGCATCCATGTGGAATCTGAGCCTCCTCTTGACATAGAGGTGCAATGGACACAACCAATCCAATGTCCACATAGAAGAGGTGGCATTGGATTGGGAAAAGTGGACATGGTGGACGATGGGTATGGGGAAAGGCAGGAAGAGATGAGAGGTGGAGGCGTCTTTGGGACATGGAGCTGCCCTGGATGGTGCCTCAGAGGTAATCACCAGACATTGTAAATCCTCACAGGGCCCACTGGATGGAATGGAGGAGAGTATGGGCCATGATGTGGACCATTGTCTATGAGGTGCAGAGGTGCCCAAAGATGTACTTACCAAATCCAATGGATGTGTCATGATGATGGGAACGAGTGTTGTTGGGGGGGGGAGAGGGGGGGTGGGGGAGTGGGGTTGAATGGGACCTCACATATATATATATTTTTAATGTAATATTATTACAAAGTCAATAAAAAAAAGGACCTCCCTATAGCTGTCCAAGCCCCCAATATGTAAGAGACCCCACATAAGATCTGCAGAGCCTTCCCAAAGCTGATTACACATTAATGAGTTCCATGCAGAGATCAAAGTATTTCAAACCATTGAAACATTTGCAATTTTAAAAGCATCTTACTAGAGCATTTACTTATGAGATGGCTCAATATGCATCAACATAAATTAAATAAACAGATATAATGATGAATGTGAATGGATGTGCATCATTCAGAATTATTGACTGAACCATATTTTCAGCATTACTTTAACTATTTGAAGACAACATTTATGACCACCATGCAATGCATTTTATTTGCAAATACCTGTATTAAAATGAAACTATCATTAATGTTATCTTCCTGGTAATTGGCAGTGTTTGCAAGGACATGGATGTCTGTGCAGTATTAACTTATGATATGAATCAAAATAGTCCATTGAAAGAGGTGTTATTAGTCAGATTTTCAACCTCTTGTGTATAGTCATATTTGAACAATTATACGGAAGAAAGCATTGATAAAAAGAAAGAAATAAATGGATGTTAATGGAAATTGCTGGATTTAAACTGGCTACTCTTTAAAATTTATGACATAATTTTGAAAAAGGGCAGATATTCTGTTCAGAGGAAAACAAAGATGTGTATTCAAAGCAACCCTGGAAGTATTCAAAGAGAAAGAGAAATGTGATCCAATAAAGTAATACAGAAAATGCAACCCATTCCTGTACCCCAACAAATAAACTCCTTAAAAAGGGAAATGAAGCTTGCATATCCAAAGAAAAAATTTTCATCTTCAAAAATAAAAATTTGCTCTAAAAACACAATGTATGATTAAATTTTTATTTCATCATTTTTTAGATCATCTTGACTCTTGGCAGGTCTATATCCTTGATCAAAGAAAGCAAATTTCTGGTGGTTTCAGGTTTGAGAGCTGCTAAAACCAACTTTACGTCTACCACAGGACAAATGGAACTTTGCAGGTTTTCCTCCCAAAGCATTTTTTCAGAGCCCCCTTTATGTCTTTATTCCTCAGACTGTAGATGAATGGGTTCAGCATAGGTGTGACCACGGTGTACATGACTGAGGATGGTGCACCTGAATATGTGTTGTGTGAAGCAGCAGGACTGAGGTACACTCCTATGCTTGTACAATAAAATAAAGAGACCACTGTGAGATGAGATGCACATGTGGAAAATGCTTTATACTTCCCCTGAGATGATGAGATTGCACGTATGGAAGAAACGATCTTACAGTAAGAAAAAAGGACACCAACTAGGGGACCCCCACCCAGGGCTACTGCTACAAAATATGTCACTAAGTAATTGAGGAAGGTGTCAGAACAGGCAAGCTGGACCATCTGACGAAGTTCACAGAAAAAATGGGGGATTTCCACGTGTGAACAAAAAGATAGTCGTAGCACCATTAACCCCTGTAGACAGGATTGTGTAAAACTCATGGTCCAAGACCCTAGAACCAGCAGGATACAGATCCGGGAGTTCATGATGACTGTATAATGTAGGGGGTGACAGATGGCCACAAAGCGGTCATAGGCCATCACGGCCAGGAGGAAGTCTTCCAACCCTCCAAACAGCAAGAAAAAGTACATCTGCGTGATGCAGCCTGCATAGGTTATGACTCTGCTCTGTGCCTGGATGCTTGCCAGCATCCTTGGGACAGTGGTGGAGGATAAACAGATGTCACAAAGGGACAGGTTGGAGAGGAAGAAATACATGGGTGTGTGGAGGTGAGAGTCTGAGATGATGGCCAGGATGATGAGCAGGTTCCCACTGCAGGTGACCAAGTACATGGACAGGAACAGCCCAAAGAGAAGCGGTTGCACTTCTGGATCCTCTGCAAATCCCAGGAGAAGAAATTCTGAAGTTTGTGTTTCATTTCCATGCCCCATGTGGTTGATATGACTAACAAGAAACAGAATGAAACTTGGGTAGTTTTCAAATAAACAAGTAGCAATATCAAAATAGAAATGCCATAAACTGTCTATTTCAGTGAAAATTCAAACATTTTGTTATGTATATGGATCTCATGCCTTTAGGGTATTTCTAGTGTCACTTCTGATTAGGAATTCCACCCCCAAAACTCAACCGTTCTCTGAAAATTCACAACCTCTATGGGTTTTATGATAAAATTGTTCATTTATGGACTATGTATTGAGCTGTGACTAAGAGCAAATATAGTTGAGGAAATTAGCCTATTGTGCTGTAACACAAAAATCCCAACATTCTGAAGTTAAAGAATATATGTAAATACAAAAAAAAATCTTATTATAAGTCAACTGATTAAAGTTGCTTCAAGAAAAAGAAAACAGGTTAAAACCGAGTGAAGTTAGGTTGTTATTTTTCATTCATTGTTCAAGAAATTTCAATATGCAATGTAAAATTCAAAGAGGTACCTCTAGTAAGAGATGGCAGGAACCATGAGGACATAAGAGGAAGTCTGTTCCTTATAAAGGACTTGTTTTAAATATTCAGTGTGAACGAAGAAGGCAGTGATTCAGAGAAATGAGTAAGAGGACAGTGAAGAGAGATTGAGTTATCGAAGGTTTTAGAACAAGGTGGCCTTGCTCCTACTGAATCTTCAGACACAGGGAGTCCTTTATCCATATGGTAAACCTCTCACACTTCTTTAATTTTATCACAAAGCTATCTCATCAAATGGAATGGAACTAGTCCTAGAGGCACTGTAGTATTATGTCCAGGCTCTGTTTTATAGGAAACAGTTATTAGAATATTTGAGCTCAGAAACCCCTGCTGGTATAAGCCTGTGCTCAGATCACCAAAGCCCTTAAACTGAAAAGTGGGTTCTTATCCCGACCCCAAGAGTCAGTATTCAGGCCCCATCACAAATTTGGCTTGGTCAGAGCTATACTTGCCCAGGTCCCTGAGTGTGCAGGAGGCTACACTTTTTTTTTAAATGTTATTTTATGAAATTGTGTTCTAGTGAGTGGGTCTCTGATTTTGAGGAGTGCTTTGAAATGCATTTAAGGGAGTGCTGCTATGTGATTTTCAAATAATGTTGTTGTAAAGACCTCATCTTAAAATAATATATATTGCCAATGAAAAGTTGTAATATATTAAATAAAAACGAACTTTTTATGTGACTATCCAATGTGACAGGATATGTCTAATGAAATGCTGTTGAAAGGAATTATCTACCTCCATTGTATTGGATATTTCCCATAAATAAAGGCACTTGCCTAAATGTACCTCATCTTAAATGTAAAAATAAAAAGCCTCAGTTCCCTGCACATTCTGCCACTGCTAATACCTGCTTCCCTGTTGTAACTTAACTGCAAATCTCCTTGGCTAGATATTTCATTTTCCTGGAACTGCTTTATCCCTGCCTTTCTTCTCTCTTCTAAAAGGGCTTCCATTCCCATATCTTACTCATCCACAATGTATCCTGCATTACTGAATCAAATGAACAAAACTTTTTTTTTCAGGGCTGTAGCAGTCATTTTATTATGGTTGCATTGTCAGTCTGCCACATTTGACAAAAGGAAAGCCAGAAGATCTTCAGAGGTACAACATAGGGACTAAAATACAGTGATTCTCTAGTTATCTGATCATTTTTTATTTCTCTCTTTATTTTTCAAAATGTTACATTAAAAAAATATGAGAGGTTCCCATATAACCCCCACCCCCCTCACCCCACTCCTTCCACATTGGATTTGGCTCAACAGGCAAAGATTTTTTAAGATAACAATTTAAAAAATCATTAAGCAAGCTGGAAAACAATTGCAAGGATATCTCAGCACTGGGCTAGGCTCGATTTGTTCCCAAATGAGCTCAATTCCAAACTCTTGGTTTCCATTTACCTGACTCTTTCTTGTAGGATCTACTGGGCTCTCTGACTCACCTGGATGGATTTTGTAAGTTGGTCTTTCAGCAGAAGTTAAAATTCCTGCCTGGGTGGTTGGTGATAGAGAATGAAGCTCTATCCCCACACAGGACAGCAAGAGAGAGTCAGGCATCAGTTTCTGAAACAGACTTAGAACCACAAAAGAAGCATCCATGTGCAGTCCAGCCTGAGAGGATACAAGACAGCGGAGTGCAGCATAGGGGAAACAGAGCTTTCATATATCTGGTCATTAGGCACTTCTTTGCTCCAACCCCTGAACAATCATTTCCCTTTGGGACAAGGTCAGGACAGAAACTTTTTCTTATTGATTCTCTTTTCTCCATACACCAGTTTATGAGTCAGGGAAATCCAACTTTTATTATTCCTCTTCTAAAAACTCACCTTTCGTCCATATTTCTAACCTGGTAGCAGCTTTACTCCACTGACTTAAACTTTACTCTAAAATTAACACAGAGGGAATCATGTCCACAAGTTCTCTTGAATTTAAACACATTGATGTGGGTTTTAGATAAGGTGATCCTAGGAGTTACTATCAGAAAATTTATATTCTCTTCAAACAAATGGAGATCTATTTTCATTTGACACAAAATCATGGATAATAAAAATATTTGGTTAAGAATGCTATTCCAAAGCTATTAGGAATATTATGTTTATAACACAAGTTATAGCCTGCAATTAATTCTTCATCTATAAAAAGATTGTTGATTATAGAAAATATATTCAGAGATTTTAATGTACAATATAACTTATTGTGAATATCTCAATTAATTTCCCCCATATCCTTAATGGATGCTCAAATAGTTTGGTTAAGTGATCCAGTATAAGTTATCTTTGTGAAAACTGAAAAGAAAATTAATTATTTATGCATTTTAAATTTTTATTGTAGAAACAAGTATACAATTCAAAAATTTGCATTTTACAATTTACTGGTGTAAAGGCGTTTACAATATTTCATCAACATACATTACCTAAATTTTACATCACCTAAACAGAAAATTTGAAATATTATTTGTTATTTTATATTTTATTGAAATGAACTTCCCAAATTTTGTCACTGTTAATGTATATTCCATTATTTCTCACTAAAATCTTCAGGAAATCAAAAAGCATGATATTTTAAGTAGGTTTTTATTTCTTCTTGAAGTGTCTAAAACTTATTAGTTTGAGTGAGACTTTAGATCTTCAGGTCACAAATACATGCAAATAAGAGTATGAGGAACATATTTTAACATATTTACGATAAACATACTTATGACAGAAATACCTTCAACTTTTAGATATTGAAAAAAATACCGTAAGTGAATAAAAGGCATAGTGGACCATGTCAATTATCAGTAAAGATATATTGCATTAATCACAGTTTTAGCAAAATTCTTAAAAGTATTCTACATCCATTTGCATCTTCTAATTTCCAAACAGTGTATTCATATGGTAGAACACAGAAGACAACTAAAAGAACTTTTAAAATTCCCAAATATTCCATTTCATAAGGATGAATTTATTTTGTTGCTTGGAAAATATGCTTCTTTTCATGTCAAATTTACTTTTAAACCTCACATATAATTCCATTACTTCTCAAACAGAAATGTTCAATACACAGAGTTTCTCTCTCTTCATCTTTCACTTTCCTTGAGTCACATCAAATTGACTGAATTTACTCATCTTAATATGTATTTCCCTATTTTGATCCTATATATCATCCATTTTTGTCATTGCAAAGTCTATTAAAGATCTTGGTATGTTGTTCATGATGAGATTTGTTGAATGGAGGGAGAAATAGATCAGTTGACTGGTAAATACGCAGTAGAGTCTGTAGCTGAAGAAAACAAATTTATTAAATTAGTGGAGGCCTTTTACCTGGAAAGAAATTCAAAATCATTGACTAAAAATGACAACACATATTATTGTTAACACACTTAAGCTTTTTAAAAACATTCTTCTTCTTAATTTTCTGAAACTTTGATGTATTAGTATCATTTTCATTTGTAACAGCTACATAACTAGCTCAAAACCCTGTCAGCTTAAAGTGGGGACACTCACTTAGGCATCACATAGATTTAACCCAGGCAAACATGATTGTAAAAATATTAAAACATAAAAGTCTAGGAGTTGTTTTGATTTAAACTCTACTTCTGGACAGATGCTCCCCAAACAAGGAATGGTTGGTCTCTGTCAGATGCAAAAAAACAAACAAACCAAAGCATAAGACCCTAAAAAGACAAGTCACTTTCCGTTGACAATTCAGTTTTCATATTCCTTTCCTCTCTACCTTTGAGCAATTGAAGTTTATAAGTCAAAGTAATTATTGTGGTTTCAGATTTCCTAAATATTTTAATTTCAATTCCATTGATTGGAAGAAGTTTGTGAGCTGTTGTCCATATGGTCAAAATCCCTGTAAAGTAGAAGCGTGTAGCTGGGCTATGAAGGGATATGACAGGAGTGTAGTGTGGCGGCTTGCTCGGTCGGTAGAGGTGGGGTCTGGCTGCGGACGAGGGGTCGGTCCTGCTTGGGACGAGGGGTCGGTCCCACTTGGGACCGGCAGCAGACGAGGGGTCGGTCTCACAGGGGTTGCGCGGTTCGGCTGAGGGGGTCGCCCGGCGAAGCCGGTGACGAGGGGGTCGCCCGGAGAAGCAGGCGACGAACTGGGGACAAGGGAGGCCAGGCCCTTGTCGGGGGCTCTCAGGACTGGAGGGCGCACGGCAGAAGAACTACCGCGGAGACAAGGTAAACACGTAAGTCCAACTTTATTGAGGGACAGGCAACAGTTTTATAGGGGCTGGGGAAGGCTGATTGGTCGAAGCCACGCCCTGTTCTGATTGGTTGCCGGAGAAAGGTCAGTGGGAGGTACTGGAAGGGGGAGGGGTGGTGGTTAGGGATTGGCTGTTGCTGTTGCTGGGGGAAGTGGCAGGGTTTAGGGATTAGTGGCTGCTGTTGCTGGGGTAGAGGGCAGACTTGAGTTTCCCGCCCACGCCTGGCTGTTGCTGCTGTGGGGGGGGGGGTGGGGAAGGGCAGACTGGAATTTTCCACCCTGCGCCTGCGCAGGGAGAAAGAAGAGGAAGGCATCCTGTGGCGCTATCCGGGAGGAGGGGCGGCCGCGGAAGCATGGCTGCCGAGAAGGGGAGACCCGAGGGCACTCTGCGCCCATGCCGAGCTTCCTTCAGGGGTGGCGGTGGGCCCGACCAACCACCCTATTATGGGGGCAGCAGCTTGGAATTAGGCCTACCACGGCCGCCGCCCCCCGCCAGGTCAGCAAACCACAGTTCAGCCTGAGGGGTGACCGCAGTGTAGTAATACTATTGGGTGGGGCAGTGAAGGTTTTACAGAAGGGGTTAGAATGGGAAGGGAGATTTGTCCTCTCCATGAAAATGGCGATATCTCCTGGGCAGGGGCCAGGTGAACACTGAGAATTAGTAGGAATGTGGTTGAAATTAAAAGTTGGGAATGCTCTTATGGAAATATGACAAGGAAAGGTTCTTGGTTAAGGTTGTTGAAAGGGGGTGTTTGGGGCAGGATTCCCCTGTGGCATGCTTCTAGGGGGTGTGTGAGTGATCGTTTTGTCATTATGTGTTATATCAGGGGTGGAGACCCACATAATGAACAGAAAGGTGCTGGACTCCCACCCTGCGGAGGACCAGTATGTTCTCAGAGGGACGGGAGTATTCAAGAGCATGGGTGGTGCCTAATAAGAGAGGACAAATTAGTGTACCAAGACGTCAGTGTTGTTGCAAATAACTATGATGCTTGTCATTCAAAAAGTGAAGCCTGGTGGTCTCTATAGGACCGAGGGGGAGGAAAAGAGGGAGGAATAGAGTAGATGGAACAGGCGGTATTTAATGGGCAATGGAAGTGTTTTACAGGATCTTGCATTGATGGACACTGGTCATGTTCTTTTTTTTTTAAGACTTATTTTCTTTATTTCTCTCCCCATCCCTGCCCCCTCCCACTCCAGCTGCCTGTTCTCTGTGTCCATTTGCTGTGTGTTCTTCTTTTTGTCTGCTTCTGTTGTTGTCAGTGGCACTGGAATCTGTGTTTCTTTTTATTGCATCATCTTGCTTCGTCAGCTCTCCATGTGTGTGGCACCATTCCTGGGTAGGCTGCACTTTCTTTCACGCTAGGCGGCTCTCCTTACGGGGAACATCCCTTGCGTGTGGGGCTCCCCTACACGAGGGGCACCCCTGCATGGCATGGCACTCCTTGTGTGCATCAGCCCTGCACATGGGCCAGCTACACACAGGTCAAGGAGGCCCGGGGTTTGAACTGTGGACTTCCTATGTGGTAGACGGATGCCTTATCCACTGGGCCAAGTCCGTTTCCCAGTCATGTTAAATATCATCAAAATTTATAAAGGTGTACAGTCAAAAATGTAAGCCATAATGTAAACCATTGACCATTGGTAGTACCTATGTTTCACTATTTCTGTATCAGCTATAAAAAATGAAGCATCCACTTATGAAAAGTATTAATATGTGAAGGGAGAAAAGGGGGAGGTTTTTGGACATATGGGAACCCTCTGTGTTCTGTATGTGACTTCACTGTGATATAAGACTTCTTTGAAAACAAATAAAATAAGTAAGAAGCTTGGAAATAAATGGAAGAAAACATCACTGTATATACAGGACAGCAGATATTACAGTGATGAAAGGCAAAATGTCAAAAAAATTTTTCAATGTTTTTCATTTTTTTAATCCCAATTATTTTTATTTTAAAATTATGCATAATATTTCTTATATTTAAATATATCATTATTGTTTTATTTTACTATTAATTGAATAAGGCTATTTTATTAGCTTCATTTTTGAAGAATCTTTGTATCACATAAGGGTTACAATTGGTACAGGGGAGGATCATTGGTGTGGAGTGTCAAGGATTGGGAATAAATGGAAGGAAATTCACCTTGCATACATATAAAGCATATAAATAAGTTCAAATGTTTATGGGGCATTGTGATTGTGGGTGGAGATTCACTCAATAACCAAAAGGATATTGAATTCTCATCCTGGAGAGCTCTGCCACATTCTCTAATGAAACAGCAATAATCGTCCAGGTACAGGGACAATGACAAGAGAAGGATGATGGGCCATTGATGGACCCTTGATATTGATGACTATATTTATGAGCCTCTTCTCTTGAATTTGAAACTTAGCCTAGTGGTTTAGGGTGCCAAACAGTTACCTCCTGAGACCCTGCTTGTTGCTCATATTTGCCATCTCTCTAAGTTAAACATGGCATATAAATGCATTACCTTCCTCAAATGTGGGACCTGACTCCCAGGGACTAGCCTCCTAGTCACTGAGGGATTCCTACCAAACAACCAATTGCAGTGCAACTGGAAAAAGACCTCAAATAAAAGGGGATGGGAGTAAAGACAGATGAATTTATATGGCTGAGAGAGTTCAAATGAGTCGGGAGGTCATCCCATTGGTAACACTTATTCACATCTCAGCAGAACTCCATAAAGTGCCAAAGTAGATACTACCATGAATAGTGAGGCTCCTGAGGACTCTGGAGTCACCCTTGTCCTATGGTCAGGGCAGATAGCTCCATAGTTTGGGGCCTTCCCAGTGGGCTCTACTTTGGAGTTTGTGATCGTGTGTGTGAGTTTGACAGAGTTAGTCACAGTTATGGCTTCCCTAATCATGACTCATCTTTCCCTTCTATTTGAAACTATGGTTGTTGCTGGATGTTGAGGTTGCACATCAAGGAGACTTGGATCTTTGGGCTGTCCGTGGGCCTACTGTGTCCTCAACCTCAGTGGAGATGCAACACCTGCTCTCCAGTTCATTGGACACATCCATGACAACTAACAAGGAGGTGAGGATGGGCAACCACCATATTAAGGAAATGAGAGGCCCTACGACTGCAAGCAAGAGAGTTCCATTAACCAGCTCTTTGGGACTGGAGCCTGTATCAGTTGGAGTTGGGGTGGACATAGCCATCCCAAAATCCTCAGGATTGTGGAATGAACTATGGATGTGAGTGGACTTGCTGGTATTCTACTACAGACTTATGGTGATTCTAGCAATGGAATAAATTGCAACATTGATATAGAGGCAGTGGCCACATGAGGTTCTAAGGGCAAGGAGAGGGAAAAGCAGTTTAGTACAGGGGCATTTTCAGGACTTGGGAGTCATCCTGAATGGCATTCCATCGACAGATATAGGCCATTATATATCTTCCCATAATGTACAAAATTGTTAAGAGAGAGTGTAAACTACAATCTAAACTGTAATTCATGTTCAGTGGCTATGCCTCAAAATTTATCAATTGCAGTGAATGTACAACACTAATGAGGGATGTTGTTTATGTGGGAATATGTGGGAGGTATGGGGAGCAGGGTATTTGGGAAACCCTATATTTTTATGTAATACTTATGTAATGTAGGTACCTTTAAAAAATAAAAATACGTATTTTTAAAAAATTGTAAGGTAGACATGGCAAAGGATAAACATCCCCAGTTATTGCCTTCCATTTCTCTGATGTCGTTTTTCATGTACTTCAGAAGTTATAAAGTTAATGAACACACACATTCTAAAGAACTTTCTTTGGCATCTTTTACAATCTTTATTGTTTGAGGTATGGCAATTTTCATTCTTCTTGCAACATTTGCAATTGGAAGATATATACCTCATTCTCTAAAACTTTCTTTGAGACATTTGTGTCGTCATGATCTTTTATTCTGTCTTCATTATCACCCTGAAGTTGTATAACCTAAAGACTTCCTCCAATATAGTGTGCAGAAATTCCTACTAGAGAAGTATCTGTTGGAGAACTGCCACCATACCTTGTTACAAAACAGCATTTGAATGTGTTGTGAATGGTACAAAGATTTCTGAACTTTGCTCAATTTCAAACTTCAATGCATCCCTTCTTGGTTCCTGTCTCCAATCAGGTATGAATGGACAGAAAATGACTGTGAAGGATCCAGTCCCAGTGGGAAGCCCCACTTCTAGGACTCAGGAGCTCCTCCCCCCTGGAAATGACAATTTTTAATAAGGAAAGTACATGTTTCTGTAGATGTTCCATCTAAGACTTCACCTTAAATCTCTTTAACCAAAATTGATGCACATGATACCGTAGGCAGAATAATGACTTACCAAATATGTATACATCCTAATCCCTGTAACCTTGAAATAAATAAAATGGTATATGAGAATAAAGACAGCAGGAGAATTAAATTTGCCAATCAAGTGAACTTAAGGTCAGGAGATGTTCTTGGATTTCAAGATAAGCCCATAGAATCACAGTGTTTCTTAAGTGATCAGGGGAATGGAAGAAAGCCTATGTCAGAGTGATGTGATATGACAAAGACTTGACTGTCATTTACTAGCTTAGGAAATGAAATGGAAGTTTGAGCTAAGGTAATCTTTAGAATCTGGAAAAAGCAGAACAAATCATGTATTTCCTTAGAGCCTCCATAACATATTACATCTCTTCCAACACACTGCACATTGATAGTAGAACAATTTGAACCACTTTGGAAACTTGACCCGAAGAACTGAAAGGTAATGTTTATGTTGTTTCAAGCACTAATTAGTGGTTATTTCTTACAACAGCAACAGAAAACTCATATGCATTGTAAAGCCTAGATTGCAGTTTTAACTGTATTTTCTCCATTAACAAAAATCAGATTTCTGCTATTAATGAAATTGCCCAGATGTAACTTGGAAATATAACTTATTCATGTTTTACTAAAGAATAATTAAACAAGATAATTTTTAAAAGAAGTATGAATGAGGGTGATTTGGCTTTCTCTTTATTAAAAATGTTATTAAGCTTTGTTTATCACAACAATGTAGAAGTAAGTTATGTGGAAATAAATATATTAATGCATCAGAATAATCAGAAACAAATTCTTAAAATAATGAGTTATTTTAAATAAAATGTTGCATTGGGGGCATGGTGATGGCTTAATAGACATCCAGAAAGGCTAGGCAGGGCAGACGAGTACAGGAATAAAGCATTGTCAGTGGGTCTTACACTGGAATGTATGATAACCTATCCCAGCAATGTATAGGAGTTGGCCTCATTTATAATTTTCCTACACATGGTTGTTAAGCCCATTTTTATTTGAACCTATAAATAACACTATACCAATTATTATTATATATATATTATATTATATATAATTATATTATATATGTTATATATATATTATATATTATATATATATTATATATTATAATAATCGGTATAGTGTTATTTATAGGTATATTTATATGTCCCAGAGACTTAACTCTTCCAGCTGTTCATAATCTATTGAGACCTGAATTTCAGCAGAGTAGCAGCCAACACCTACCCTCCAATTCATCAGATTCACCCAGGACAACTAACAAAATAATGATGAGAGACAAGGGCTATCACCAAAGAAGAGCATCTACAGCATCAAGGAAAACAGTTCCATGTATCTACCCCATGGTATCTAAGTCCCTCTTAACCAGAAGCAGTGCGGGCATCACCATCTGAAATTCCATAATATTGAGGAATGAACAAAATTAACGTGAGAATGCAACTATGGACTAAAGTAGGCTTATTAGTCTAGTAATGGAAGAACATATAACATTATTATAAAGGTAGTGGACACCAGAGGTTCTGAGGGGTGGAATGGTGAAGAATAGGTGTAACATGGATCATTTTTGGGATATTGCAATTGTCCTGCATGATTTTGCAATTATGGATAAAGGCTATTATATATTTTGAAAAACCCTATAAAATTGTGTGCTGCAAAGTGCAAACCATAGCATAAACTATAGACCGTTTATTAGTCACAATGCTTCTGTATATATTCATCAATTTTAACAAATGTATCACAGTAATGAGAGTTCCTGTTAATGGAGAAATGTGTGGGAGGGAGAAGGGGTGAAGTATATGGGAATCCCCTATATTTTTTGGTATGACATTTATGAAATATAAAACTTCTTTAAAAATAATAATTAAAAAAATATAAATGAGGAAATGAAAGCTATTGAAATCAATGTTTTTAATGTAATTACTTACTGAAAGCAAAATATATTTACATTATTTATTAACTTTAGTTACTATGATGACTGAAGTTGGAAGATCTGAAATAGCATTAGATTCTAGATACAATATAGTTAACCATTTTGAGCATAAACTTAGATGGGAGGAATATGAAAGAAAGAGCTGGGAACTTGAGTGGTGGACACATGTTCATGAAGAACCTGCATGTAAAAACATTATAAAGAAAATAAAAGCAAATGAAAAATTAGTGAAAATCTTTAGAACATCCCGTGCAATGCAAAGTGTGACAATGTAGACATAAAATATCATTTTAAAACATTATACTTTAGAAGATGCATTTTGAGAAGGTATAATACAACATTTTAGAAAGAATAAACACAATTAAACCACATACCTGAAAAAGGCTGAAATGTATATCAATCAAAGAAACTCACATTAAAATATTATAAAATCAAATTTCCCAAAAATCAGTTATAACCAGATTTGAGGAAGAGCCAATAAAATTGGAAAACTCATGATTGGCCAATGGGGTGCAAGTAAAGGGTTAACACTGAGATTACTAAAGGATTGTTTCATTTATGTGTAAAAATGATGGCACCAGAGCCAGAACTTTCCTTAGCCAGGAGCAGTCTCCCTTAAGTGGGAGTATAAATCTAAAGAACTTTTCCCTTTGAGTTTATCTTTTATTACTACAAAGGTTGATGGGACTTAGTATCCCATGATACCTTAAAGAGTGACCTCAGTGCAGTGACTAGATTTGGTCTTGTTTCTGCCTCTTCACCAAACCTTTCACCTTGAGCTAGATGCCTAATATTTTAGTTTCTTAGGCTGCTTAAAGCAGTAAGGTGAAATGGGTTGACTTAAACAATGGGAAGTTATTTGTTCATGTTTCAGGCTGGGAATAGGTTCAAATAAGTCTACATCAACATGGCGTGTTCTTCCTGAAGATTGACTACCAGTGATGCTGGGCTCCTCTGCCACATGGCAAGACAGAGGATGGTATCAGCGGGTCTCTTCCTTCTCTTCCACATTTCATTGATTTCAGCTCCTGGCTCTCATGGCTTTCTCTGTAAATTTAATTCTCTTATAAAATCATCCAGGAATAGGATTTAGATCCATCATGAATGAGGTGGAACAAACCTTAACTGAAGTAGCTTCATCAGAAGGTGGTATTTAAAATGAATTCACACCCACAGTATTAAAAAAAAAAGGATTAACTTTTTTCTTTATTTTTTTAATGTCACATTAAAAAATATGAGTTCCCCATATAACCCCCACCCCACTCACCCCACTGCTCCCACATGAACAAACTCTTTCATCATCATGGGACATTCATTGTATTTGGTGAATACATTTTGGAGCACTGCTGCACCATATGGATAATGGCTTACATTTTAGTTTACACTCTCCCCCCGTCCACCCAGTGGGCCATGGCAGAACATATAATGTCCAGCGTCTGTCCCTGCAGTACCACCCAGGACAACTCCAAGGTCTGAAAATGCCCTCACATCATATCTCTTCTTCCCTCTCCCTACCCTCAGCAGCTACCCAGGCCACTTTCTCCACAACAATGCTACAATTTCTTCCCTTACTAATCACAATAGCTCCACGGTCAAACACCAGTAAGTCCACTCTAATCCATACTCTATTTCTCGAGCCTGTGGACCCTAGGATGGTTATGTCCAGTCCCCCTCTACATAAACAGGGGCCTTAGATTCCACATGGAAGATGGATGCAATTCTGTTTACAGTTGTAGACAATCTTGGCTCCCTTGTGTGGTGGCTGACCTTCTTCACCTTCCTCTTCACTGACCAGAGTAAGTCCAATAAAGCAGAGGGTAGGAATTGCACATCTGCTGTGGCTCAGGGCCTGCCTGTCACATGGACAGTCCAGAGATTCAGGTCTTTGAGTATACATCAACTTTTATAGCATGTTTTTCTAGAGGTTCATACAACTTCAAAACACCACACCTAATTACTTGAAGTCTAAATGCCTCATGTGTTTCCAGCCAAATATGGAGATAATTGCAAAAATCCAATGATTAAAAGTAGATAAGATGATTAAAGATTGTTGGCATATAAGTAGTGTCATGGACTTTATTATTCAATTACTGAGGATCTAAAACCAAAGGCTTTATTAAAATAAATTCACTTTATTGATGTAAATCAATAAACAATAGAATTTGAAGGCTTTTGGTAATTCAATTAATCTATATTTTAAGGATCAAACTGAATTTCAAATTTGATCACCCATGATTTATTTTTCACTCTTTTCAACTAATATTCCCTGAGCATAAACTCCATACCAAGAATGACACTAGGCATTGTGTTTACAAAAATGGAAATGATAGCGTGTTCAAATTCAGAAAATCCATATTGTGAGTTGACAGAGTAATTCAGTAAAGTTGTCATTAATGAAAGTAAAGTGAGCCCGATGAAAAGGTGGGTAATCTTTGAATTTTTCAATCAGGTAAATCAGAAAACTTCTCTGTAAGTCAATCTTTAGTACAGCACCAAAATAAGCATAAACTCTTAAGGATATAATGTAAGGATTTACATTACAGTTATGAGATACAATTTATTTTCATAAAATGACTACAACATCCCTAAAAATAACTGAGAGCATGCCAAGATCTATTTATACAAATTTTAACCTTATTGGTAAGAATAGTTTAAAAGTACCTCAGTTTATAACTTTTTAAATTGTAGTGAGGGTAAGTCTAAAGAAACAGTTCCTTTCAAATACACACATTCAAATGAAGTTAAAATGTTGCTTTTGTCCTTAGTATTGTGAACCCTGTTAGTGATGATGGTCTCCCATCACTGAGAGGGGGCTGCCCAGCAGAAGATTCTCCCCAGTACCCACTTCAAGTCCCTCTTCCTCAGGCTGTTGATGAAGGGGTTCAGCATGGGAGTGACCAAGGCATATATCACTGGGCTGCTAATATTTTTCTAGTGGATTGTGTGATGGCAGAGATCAAGCAGACACCAGCGCCTGAGTCATAGAACAAGGAGACAATTAACAGGGGAGACCCACAGGTGGAAAGGTTTTATACTTGCATCTGGCAGATGAAGTTCTCAGAATGGAGTAGAAAATCCAAGAATAGGAGAAGGGGACACCAATGAGAGGGAAAATGCCTATAAAAGCAATGACAAAGTACTCCAATAGGATTTTTAAAAAAATTTTTTAAGAAACCACAGGTTTTAATTTTCTGCCTGCCAAAGCAAATATCATGCAATGTGTTGACTTATACATCATAAATTTCTTGACTCATGGCTTTGTTTTGTTTTTGCACTTTTTATAATCTATTTAAATATACATAAATCACACAAAATGTTACATTTAAAAATATGAGGTTCTCCTATAGCCCACTGCCCACACCTCACACTCCTCCCACATAGAAAACTTCTTTCATTATTGTGTTACATTCATTGCATTTGATGAGTACATTATGGAGGAAAGCTACACAGCATGGATTATAGATTATATTGTTGTTTACACTCTCTCCCAGTCCATTCAGTGGGTTGTGGCAGGATATATAATGCCCTGCATCTGTCCCTGCAATATCATTGAGGGCAACTCCAAATCCCCAAAATTATCCCATTATCAAATCTCTATTTCCCTCTCCCTGCCTTCAGCAACTCCTATGGCCATGGATTCCACATCAATGACACAATTTCTTGCTTTGAAAGAGTCACAATAATTCTAAAGTAGAATATCTGTAAGTCCATTCTAATCCATATTTTATTCCTCCATCCTGACAACAAAGGGATGGTGATGTCCACTCCACCTCTAAATTGAGAGGCGGCTTAGATCCCACATGTCTGATGGATGGAATTCTCCTGCTTGCAGCTGTATACTCTCTCAGGTCCCTGGTGTGGTGGTTGACCATCCTCGCCTCTCTGTTAGATACCTGGTTAGTCCAACGAATGGGAAAGTAGGTGTTGCAATAGTGCTGAGGCTCAAAATCCAGCTGGCACATAGACAGTCTAGAGATTCGAGTCTCCTGAGCATACACGAAACCCATATCCAACCACAGGTTCAGTAAAAGTGAAAGAAGAGGCATGCATAGAGAAGTAACACCTGAGTCTAACTCCATCACACTCAAGAGCACACATTCCGAAGTAGGGCCCACTGTCAAGGCACTGGACTCCAGAGCCATCTGTCAAGAGCATAAGATCTCTTTGTCTACATAGACCTCAGGAGCACCACTACCTGGAGTTGTATCTACTTTGGCTGTCTCTGAGATCCTGCTGAGATATGCATAAGCACAACACTTCTGAAGACCTCCCGTCTCATTTTTATAGTCTCTTAAGCATATAATGTCATTTGTCTTTACAATTTCCTCCTTTTATTCCAGCTCTTTTTTTTGTTGTATCACCAGCTTGTGATTGGGAGTAATCCTTCAACACCAGGGAGGCTCATTCCTGGGGGTCATGTATAATGCTGGAGGGCAGATAATGCACTTACATGCTGAATTTGGCTTAGAGAGGGGCCATATTTGAGGAGCATGAAGGTTCTCAGGAGGTAACTTGTAGGCACCCTGCAGCTCTAGACAAAGTTGAAATTTCAAGTACACAAGCTCACAAGCATAGTCATCAGCATCAAGGGCGGATCATTGCATCATCCTTCACTGGTGTTTGCCCTTGTACTTGGGGGATTGCTGCTGTTCCACTGAGGAATGCAACAGAGTTTCCCAGAATGGGAACTCAGTACTCCCTCAGTTGTCCTTTGAAACTATCCCCTATGTCAATACCCAACGAACATCCAAACATATCTATATACCCTATATGCATGCCCTGGAGAACTCCCTCCCACCCATGCATCCCCCATCAAAGACACAGCACATGAGTGCTTCTCCCCTGCCATAGTTGAAACCCTCTTTGATGAAAAACTTGTTCAAAACTGAACACTAATATATTGCCAAATTCAACTAATAGCAAAATGAAATAGTAATGATAGTTTTAACTATAAGAAATAGGATACTTAGCAATTTAGAAAAACATTAAAATGAAGTAACAATAAATTGGGATATTAATAGTGAAAAATGTCATAAATTCTTTTTTACATTTTGCCTTTCATCATTGTAATAGGTGTTTCCATGTGTGTACAGTGGCAAGGCATTTTCTTCCATTTCTTCCTCAGTGCCCACATCCTTTTTTAAAATTAAGTCTTCAAAATGTTTTAGGTCACAGTAGAGTCACATATAGAATATAGGGAACTCCCACATGCTCAACAACGCCATTCCCCTTCATTGATCTCTTTAACTAATGTACAGGTATTGAAACACAGCTACTAACCCTGCTTCCTTTATGATTTCCATTATCTTTCACATTATAGCTTATACACCTTTATACATTTTTGGTGATATTTAACGTGGCCTGTATCCATTATTACAGGATCATGCAGAACAATTCCATTGTCCCCCAGTTACCTCTGCTTTTAATTATTCTTTTCATCTCCCACCTTTCCCTCAGAGCCCACAGTCACAACCAAGCTTCAATGCTTGAAGGACAATATTCATGGATATTTGCAACAATGCGGAGGGCTTGGCAAACTAGTCTGTCCTACACATTAGGAACCACCCATGCTCTTGAGATATATACTCCCCTCTGTTTGAGAACATTAGACCTCCCCAGGATGGAGACAAACACCTTCTTACACATTATATGTATATCTACCCATTGATATAGCACACTATGACATCATGAGCATGTACAATCCCCCTTGAAGACTGCCCCAGGTGTATTCAGTGCTCGATGATCCTTGTCAAACACCTTAAACCAGTAACCCTTCCTTATTATACTTTCTAAAGAGTTTTCTCAACATTATAGTTTCAACCACATGCCTAACAATCTCCCAGGTTCACTTGCTTCCCCCAGTCCTCCGTCAAATTCCTTGGACCATCTGACCCATCCTCCCAAACACGGCCTCTCTCAGGCCTGCAAAGCTTAACCCAATTGATTTTTTATGCTCCCAGCTTAGTGCTTCAGGGCACAACTACTTAACTCCAATTTAGATATATTTCTCCTATGAGGGCATGGACTCACAACCATCCCCTCCCCATTTCCCGTAACCCTATCTTCCAGTCTCTAGCACTCTGAGACAGCTTGATTTTCTTAATTCATATCAGAGATGTCATGTGGTATTTGTCCTTCAAAGTTGGCTAGCCTCACTCAACATAAGGTTCTCAAGATACATCCATGTTATGCCAAGTGTTAGTACTGTATACCTTCTTACAGCTGAGCAATATTACATTGTATGCATATACCATATTTTGTTTATCCACTCATCTGTTAATGCACCTTTGGGGTGACCTCAACTTTTGACAATAGTGAATAATGCAGCTATGAACATTGGTGTACAGATATCAGTTCGTGTCTCTGTTTTTAGTTCTTCTAAGTATATAACCCAGAGTGGAATTGCTGGGTTATGTGTCAAATATATAGCTAGTTTATTGAAGAAGTATTAATCTGTTCTCCAGAACGACCAGATCCTTCTACATTTCCACCAGCAGTGGATGAAGGTCCACATTCCTCCCCATCCTTTCCAACACTTGTACTCCTTGTTTTTTTTTTAAAGAGTCACCAGTCTAGTGGGTGTAAGACCGTATATCATTGTAGTTTTGATTTGCATTTCCCTAATAGCTAGTGATGTTGAGCATCTTTTCATGTGCTTTTAGCCATTTGTATTTCTTCCTTGGAAAAGCATCTGTTAAAATCTCTTGCCCATTTTTTTAAGTTTGTGTGTGTATCCGTGTGTTTTCTTGAGATACAGGATTTCTTATATATGCTGGATATTAGGCTCATATCAAATATTTGGTTAACAAATATTTTCTCCCATTGGGTAGGCTGTCTTTTCACTTTCTTCATAAACTACTTTGAGGTGCAAAAGGCTTTGATTTTAAGAAGGTCCTTTTTATCTATTTTTTCTTTCACTGCTCATGCATTGCTTGTGAAGGTTATGAAGCCATGTCCTATTACAAGTTCCTGCAGTTACTTCCCTACATTGTCTTCCAAGGTCTTTATGGTCTTGGCTCTCATATTTAGATCTTTGATCCATCTTGAGTTGATTTGTGTATAAGGTGTGATATATTAATCCTGTCTCATAATTTTGCATATGCATGTCCTATTGTCCAAGCACCATATCTTGAAGAGGCCATATTCTCCCAGTTGAGTGGGTTTGGTGGCCTTGTTAAATATCACATGATTATATATGGTAGGATCTATATCAGAACTCTCTATTCAGTTCCATTGGTCAGTATTTCTATCCTTGTGCAAATAACATGCCATTTTGACCACTGTAACTTTGTAGAATGCTTGAAAGTCTGGTAGTGCAATTCCTATGATTGCATTTTTCATTTTCAATATGTCTTTGGCTATTCAGGACCTATATCCCTTCCAAATAAATTTCATAGTTAGTTTTTCAATTATTTTAAAATGATGTGTTGATTTTTAATGGGATTACATTAAATTTGTAGATCTGTTTTGATAGGATAGATAACTTTATAATACTTAGTCCTCCTATCCATGAACAGGGAATATTCTTCCATTTATTTCAGACTTCTTTCATTACCTTTAGTGGTGCTTTGTAGTTTTCAGTGTATAAGACTTTTTTTTAGTTAAACTTATTCCCGTGTATTTGATTTTTTAAAATTTACTATCATAAATGATGTTTTTTTCTTGATTTCCTCATCAGAGTACTCATTATTTGTGTACAAAAATGCTACTAATTTTTTTGCACATTGATCTTGTAACTTGTGACTTTATTGAACTCATTTAAAAGTTCAAGAAACTTTGATGCAGATTTATCAGGGCTTTCTATGTATAGGATCATGTCATCTGCAAATAGTGAAATTTTGATTTCTTCCTTTCCAATTTGGATACGTTTTGTATCTGGTTCTTGCCTCAGTGCTCAAACAAGTACTTCTAGCATAATGTTAGATAGGAGGTGTGACAATAGTCATCCTTGTCTTGTTCCTGATCTTAGAGGGAAAGATTCTGGAATTTCACTATTGTAAATGAGGTTAGCTGTGGATTTTTCATAAATATCCTATATCAAGCTTAGAATGTTTCTCTCTATTCCTATCTTTTGCAGTGTTTTTATCAGGAAAGTGTGCTGTATTTTGTCAAATGCTTTTTCTGCACCTATAGATATATAATCATGTGATTTCTTTCCTTTAATTTGTTTATGTAGTATATTACTTTGATTGATTTTCTTATGATCCTTGCATAACAAGGATGAAACCCACTTGGTCATGGTGTATAATTCATTTGATGTTTGTTGCATACAATTAGCAAGTATTTTGTAGAGGATTTTAACATCTAGGTTCATTTGAGATTGGTATGTAATTGTCCTTTCTTGCGGTGTTTTGTTTTTTTTTCCTTTGTTATTAGGGTAATGTTTTCATCATAGAATAAGTTAGGTAATGTTCCTTCTATTTCCATTTCTTGGAAGAGTTTAATCAAGATTGTTGTTAGTTCTATCTGGAATGCTTGGTAAATTTCACCTGTGAAGTCATCTGGCCCCGGACTCTTTTCATTTGGGATGTTTTTAATGACTGATTCTAACTCTTTACCTGTGATTGGTTTGCTGAGATAATCAATTTCCTCTTTCACTAATGTAGGCTGCTTAAGTGTTTCTACAAATTTTTCCATTTCCTCTCAAATGATGTTTTTGTTGGCATATACGTTTTCAAAGTATCATTTTATAATCACCTTTTTTTATTATACTTTTATTTTTATAAAATAAACATAGATTACATAAATGTTACACAAAACATATAGGGGATTCCCATTTGCCCCACTCCCTAGCACTCCCATATTTTTTGTGTGTGTGTGTATTTTTTTTTAATGTTACATTAAAAAATATAAGGTCCCCATATACCCCCTCCCCCCTCACCCCACTCCTCCCATAACAACAACCTTCACCATCATCATGGGACATTCATTGCACTTGGTTAATACATCTCTGAGCACTGCTGCACCCACATAGTCAATGGTCCACATTATAGTTTACACTCTCCCCCAGCCCACCCAGTGGGAGATGGGAGGACATACAGCGTCCAGTAACTGTCCCTGCAGTATCACTCGGTACAACTCCAAGTCCTGAAAATGCCCCCACATCACATCTCTTCTTCCCTCTCCCTATCCTCAGCAGCTACCATGGACACTTTCTCAACATCAGTGCTACATTTATTTACATTACTAATTACAGTAATTCCAGCATAGAATATCAGTAAGTGCACTCTAATCCTGAGTGTGATGAAGTTGGACTCAGATGTGATCTTTGTTCACAAGCCTCTCCTGTTACATTTACCCGATTTGTGGTTGGCTCTGGGGTTTAGTGTATACTCAGGGAACCTGAATCTCTGGACTGTCCATGTGATAGCCAGGCCCTGAACCTCAACAGACTTGCAACTCCCACCCTCTGGTTTAGTGGACTTACCCCAGTCATCTAACAGGGAGGTGAAGAAGGTCAATCACCATACCAGGGAGCCAAGAGTGCTGACAACTGCAAGCAGGAGAATTGCATCCATCATCCAACTGGAATCTAAGAACCCTCATGATATAGAAGTGGAGTGGACATAACCATCCCAGGGTCCACAGAATGGAGGAATAGAGTATCGATTATGATGATCTTTATATCTCTGGAGTCAGTGTTGATAACCCCTTTCTCATTTCTTATTTGTATATTTGCATCTTTTCTTTTTCTTTGTTAGTCTAGCTAAGGGTTTGTCAATTTTACTGATCCTCTCAAAGACCAGCTCTTAGATTTCTGTATTTTTTCTAGTGCTTTCTTAATTTCTATTTCATTTAATTCTCTTCTGATCTTTGTTATTTCTTTCTTTCTTCTTCCTTTAGGGTTAGTTTGTTGTTATTTTACTAATTCCTCCAAGTATGCAGTTTTGATATTTGCTCTTTCTTCTTTTTTGATCTATGAATTTATGGCTATGAATATCCCTCTCAGTACAGATTTTGCTGCATCCAATATGTTTTGATATGTTGTATTACCATTTTCATTAGTTCCAAGGTAGTTACTGATTTCTTTTGAGATTTCTTCCTTGATTCACTGTTTGTCTAAGTGTATGTTGCTTAACTTCCATATCTTTGTGCCTGATCTGGTTCTCTGGTCCTTGCAGAATTTCAGCTTCAATCCACTGTGGTCAGAGAAATTATTTTGTATTAGCTCAACCTTTCTGAATTCATTGAGACATTCTCAGTGGCCTAGCATGTGGTCTATATTGCAGAATGATCCATATGCACTAGTAAAGAATGCATATCCTGCTTTATTTGGCTGAAGTGTTTTGTATATGTCTTTTAGGTCTAGATTCTCTAATATATCATTCAAATTCTTTGTTCTTTATAGATTATCTGTTGAGATATTCTTTCTAATGGTGATAATTGTGTATCAAAGTCCCCCATTGTAATTGTAGATTGAAGGAATCTATTCCTCCACTTTGTTTTTCCAGTGTTTACTTCATGAATTTTGAGGTGCTCTGGTCAGGTGCATAAATATTTATGATTGTTCTTTCTTCTTGAATGATTATCCATTTTATTATTATGTAGTGTCCATCTCTGTATTTCACAATCGTTTTGCATTTAAAGTCTATTTTGTCTGATATCAGTACAGCTATTCCTGCCCTTTTTTGGTTATTGTTTGCTTGTGGGAATGTTTTCCAGCCATTCACTTTCAATTTTCTTGAATCCCTGGTTCTGAGGTAGGTTTCATGTAGACAGCAGGTAGAAGGGTCATATTTCCTTATCCATTCTGTCAATCAGGTGAGTTTAATCCACTGACATTCAGTGTTATTACCCTCAAGGAATTACTTACATTAGCCTTATTTTCTTTGATTTTTGTGTCATATGTTGTTTTTATTTCTCTTTTTGTGTTTTAACTTGTTCTTACACTCTTCTCCAACTCAGTCTCTCCAGTTTACTTTTTTCTTTCCTCCTGCAGATCTCCCTTTAGTATTTCTTGAAAGGCAGGTTTCTGTTTGGCATAATCTCATACTTTCCATTTATCTGTGAATATTTTGAACTCTCCATCAATTTTGAATTTCTGCTTTGCTGGACAGAATACTCTTGGCTTGGCATTTTTTTTTTTCATTTAGTACTTTGACTATGTTATGCCATTGCGTTCTTGCCTACATGGTTTCAGATGAGAAATAAGCATTTAAACTTAATGAGCTTCCCTTGAATGTGATGGTTCTCTGTTCTATTGCTGCCTTCAGTATTTTCCTTTTATCTCAAACATATGTCTTAGAGTAGGCCTTTTGGGATTTATACTGATTGAGATGCATTGTGCTTCCTGGACATGTACAGGACATGTACATAAATATCTAATCCAGGGCATTTAGGTAAATCAAGCTGCCTCGGCATATTCACCTTTCACTTCTTACTAGTTCCTCCTCAAGGCAGCTGGTTCATACCTCTAAGGTCTAAAATGGGGAAACAGACAATTAAACCAGCATTACTTGGGACTCTTTGCACCTTTCACCAGGACCCTCCCACTTTCAGAGTTTGTTTGAGACTGGAAGGCACAGGGAATACCATGACTCAGGGAGCACTGAGTTCAGGGAAAGAGGGTTTGGGAAATGTGGGTTTGGGAAACACGAGGTTTGGGGAATGTGTATTTGGGGATCACAGTTTTGGGAAATGCAGGACTTGGGGAACACCACCAAGTGACCACCAATGTTTGGGGAATGACATTGCTACCAGCCCTAAGGGAAGGGTTTAGTCCTCCCACAGCTTTGGACACAAGTGCCAGAAATCCATGGTTTTACCTAGAGCAATCATTTTTTTTGGTTCACATTCTCACCACAAGGCACCTACTTTTTGGGTTCCCAAACCAGCTCAATCAGTCAGGATTTTATTCCCACTCGGCCATTTTTTTTTTGTTGGAGAGATGATGAGGGTGCACTTAATTTGACACCATCTTGCCCCACCTTCCATAATATTCCCTTATAACCTCTCATATTTATATGGGTCAGTGTAATATCCACCACTCATTTTTTATTTTATTTATTTGCATCTTCTCTCTTTATTTCTTCATCAAGCTAGCTAAAGTTTGTATATTTTCTTGATCTTTTCAAAGGACCAAATTTTAGTTTTGATAATTCCAGGTATTGGTTTTTATTCTATTTGTATGCATACTCTAGTTAATGTATCACGTTCTTCAAGTTCTCTGTTTCTTTGTTGATATTTCATTTAGATGTTGTATCTTTTGATAAGAGTGTTGTATTGAAGTATCCAAATATTATTGTAGAGGTCTCATTTTCACCCTTTGTATTGCCTGTGTTAACCTCTTCTATTTTGAGGCATCATTTTTAGGTCCAGAAATATTAATGACAGTTATTTCTTCTTGGATTATTTCCACTATTATTAATATATAGGGTGCTTTTTTCCTCTTATAACAGCTTTTGTCCTAAAGACAATTTTGTCCAATATTAGTATAGCTAACACAGCTCTATTTTGATTATTACTTGCTTAAATTATGTTTTACCATCCTTTCACTTCAATCTATTTGTGTCTTTGTATGTAAGGTTTGTCTCATATAAACAATATATTGTCTGATTAATTGATTTTTTTAAATCCTTTTTATTTTTAAATATAGATAAACCATCCATCCATCCATCCAAAGTTTACAATCAATGGTATTTTGTATACTGTATTGTTCTTCGTTCATTTCTTCATCTTTATTAGAGCATTTTCATTATTCTAATAAAAATGAAAATAATAGTTAAAACTAAAACAAAAACTCATCACTTCTCAATGCTTTCCCTTTTGTGTGTAAGTGCTCTTCTTACAATTTCTCAAGTTTTTTGGTAAATATTTTGTATAAAGACTTTTATATATGCAATAGTACCCATATTCATATTTTCCAAAGGTTTTCACTGTTATTTAGACTCATGTTATATCGTTAGCTTTCCTTCAAGTAATAAGTATGTCCTTTGACTTTCACTTTCTTTTTAAAAGTTTTTAATGCTACATTAAAAAAATTAGAGCTCCCCATACCCCCACTTCCCTTACCCCACTCATCCCACATCAACAACTTATTTTATCATCATGGCACATACTTGGTGAATACATTTTGGAGTACTGTTGCATCACATGGATAGTGGTTTACATTGTAATTTACAATTTCCCTCACTCCACCCAGTGGGCCATGGCATGACATACAATGTCCAGCATCTGTCTCTGTAGTACCACCCAGGACAACTCCAAGCCCTGAAAATGCTCCCATCTTATATCTCTTCTTCCCTCTCCCTACCCTCACCAACTCCTGTGTGGCCAGTTCCTGCACATCAATGCTACAATTTCTTCCCTTACTAATCACAATTGTTCCAAAGTAGAAAAAAAGTAAGTTCACTATCATCTATACTCTATTCCTCCATCCTGTGGACCCTGGAAAGTTGTTGTACACTCTATCTCTTTATTGAGAGGGGCCTTAGATTCCACATGGATGGTGGATGCAATCCTCCTGCTTGCAGTTGTAGGAGCTCTAGGCTCCCTGGTGTGGTGGTTGTTCTTCTTTAACTCCATGATGGCTGGCCAAGGCAAGTCCAATAAACCGGAGGGTAGGAGTTGAAAGTCTGGCTGTCATGTGACAGGGCCTGGCTGTCACATGGACAGTTTAGAGATTCAGATCTCTTGAATATACACCAAATCCAATGCCAACCACAGGTCCTGTAAAAGTAACAGAAGAAGCATGTGTAGAAAGGTCATATCTGAGTTCAACTTCATCACACTCAGGAACACAAACTCCAAAGTAGAGCCAACTGACATGGCCCTGAACTCCAGAGCCATCGGCCGTGACCATAGAACCTGTGGGTCTCTATAACCCTCAGGAGAACCAGTACCTGGGTTTCTATCTATTTTGGCTGTGTCTGGTGCCCTGCTGAGGCATGCAAAAGCATATACCCTCTGATGACTGCCTGACTCTTTTTTGGAGACTCATAGCCATATATACTAATCTGTCCTTTCCATTTCCCCCTTTTATCCAAAGTCAAAAAGCAGTTTTGAACATCTGATATTACATGTAGCCTGACATATTCTGCTGGTCTGAGTTGATCCTTTTATTCAAGGTCTTTTTCTAGTTACATCTTTAGCTGGTGCTTGGTAATAATCCCTCACAGTGCCAGGGAAGCTTATCCCTGGTAGTCATGTCCCTTGCTGGGAGGAAGTAATGTATTAACATGCTCAGTTTGACTTAGAGAGTGTCCACATTTGAGCTATGTGAAGCCTCTCAGGAGGTAACTCTTAGGCACCCTGCAGCTCTAGACCTAGCTCATAGTTCAGGCACCCAGGCTCATATTTGGAGCCATCTGTATCAAGGGCTCATTGCTGGGCCATCCATCTTAAATAGTCTTTGCCATTGCACTTTGGGGATTATTGCTGTTCCACTGGGGAATGTGATAGAGCTCCCCTGGCCAGGAACTCAGCACTTTGTGTATCATCTTGAAGAGATGTCTGTTCAAATCTTTCACCCATATCTTAATTGGGTTGTTTGTCTTTTTATTGTTAAGTTAAAGGATTTCTTTATAAATGAGAATGTTTATCATAATTGTGGTTTCCAGTTTTATTCTCCCTGGTATAGGGTGATGTTTTAATTTCATGATAAAGTCCTTTGAGGTTGCAGGTCAGTGGTGGCAAGGACGTTTGGCTGCTGAAATTCTTCACGTGTTCCAGTACAGGGAGCCAAAGTTGCCCTCCTGCAAAGGCCAGTCCCCTCAACTAAATCTAAGACTGTATTTTGATGACTTGATTGCCATTGTAAGTAATCCCTTCATGTTCTGCCCTTCTGCCCGACATCTTGGTGTTTATTTGCTGGACCTGTTTATGGATTGCTATGACATCTGTATCTAGTAGGCACATTTAATTGTGTTTTCCTGTCTATTTCTAGCAAGTAAATTGAAAGAAAAAGACGATAGTGTGCCTAAGCTGGAGTGGCTCAATAGCGTGGTTTGTTTGACCTATGACTCTAATACTAACAAAACAAAATTCGCTAAATAGAGCTATTATTATTAGAAATCTTTCAGTGGAAACTCTGCCTTCCAAAAGCTGCCCATTTCATTGAATATTATCTCTCTGAATCAATACATGAAACAGATCTTCATGATAGTTGGCCAATTATTTGTTTGGAAACTCTACATTACCACGTGTGCAGATTTTGCAGCATGTGTGACTTCTTCAAGAATTATACTTCATCTTTCTCTAATGTGGCCTACAAGAGTGCATTATCTTACTGCTTACTCTTGGAAATTCTTAGTGCACTGCATTGAACAGCTATTGATGGTTCATGATAATGATGTGATGGAAACAAACAATTAGAAGGAACAGAGAGGAACTTGTAATTTTATTCCAGACACACTTCCTGAACTTGCAGCCAGTTCACTTTCAACAATTTCAGTATCCTCATCAGGCACATCAGACCTCTCTGTAGTATCACTGTCCTGCATTGGAACAACCAATCTGTCAGCTGATAATATCTACCACACACATTTCACTTTACATATTACAGACATATCCTGCTGGCTTCCTTCAGAGCCTTGGTCATATGCTGACCGGTGTTGGGTGTCATTTGAAATACCAGTAAAAGTTAAGCCCTGTTTGAAGTTTCTTGTAACTGGAGTTTCAGATAGATGAACATTATCCTCACATTACTTGGTTTTGAAAGGTGGAGGTAATACCTTACCCAAAGTGTTTGTGTCTTGGCATTGTGGAGGAAAATTTATTTGAACTTCTCTTCAAAAGGAAAGGGAATCAAATGATATTAACACTTCAGATATGAGCTCCTGGATGACTGAATATCCCTTTTAGTGTACCAAGAACCTGGGAGGACAAGCAAACAGTTTAATAGGGTGTATGTTAAATCCTATATTGTAACAAATTCTTGTATGACTAAGATTTTCAAGCCTGAATGATGGTCCAAATATTTCAAAAATATTCAATACAGCAGAAAACAGGGAGACATGCCCATACTGAGATTTGACCTATGGTGGGCTCTGTCTAATGTTGGCTTGTGTTTCAAAGGTTAAGTTTATCTGTGGACTTGCCAAACATTCTTTTATGAAGGAAAGATTCAGTATTGCTTCTTGAAGAGATTTTATTATTCTGCTGTTTTGAGTTTTATTTTTGATCTAAAAATGAATTTTTGTAAATTTAAACTCATGAATTGTAATACCAATCTGAGCACTAAGAAAAAAGAAATTTTTAGAGGATTTTTAAATAATTTGCTATCACAAATATTACAGGTCTCTGGATTTTTGTATTAAAACAAAGGGTGGATTGCTTATCAACCCACTGAATGGACTGGGAGAAAGTTAAACTATAATGTAAACTATAATCTATTATGTGTAGCAGTGTTCCGAAATATATTTAAAAATGCAATGAATGTGCCATACTGGTGAAAGAGGTTGTTGATGTGGGAGGAGTGGAGGGGTGGGGAGTGGATTACATGGGAAGCTCTTATATTTTTTAATGTAACATTATTTATGATCTATGTATCTTTAAAAACAAGATAATAAAAGTAAAAAGAAATCATAGTCATAATTTTTGTTTTTTTCCCTAGGTGATGAGCCTTACATACTTAGAATAAAACACACTTGATGCAGGAAATTTGTACTACTTGGAAACACTTAACTGTAAAGCAACATGCAACATGCTTTAGGAATGTTATAGTATGAACTACCTTTATAACTGTAGGTTAAAATATTCCTGCAAGGATGTGTTTTCAAATGAGGACACTGTAGCATTGAATGAATGAATTAGTGGTTTCTGTGATTCATAATACATATATATATGTGCTGCATTTCTCAGTGAAATCAATAATCTACACCCAGATTTCATATTGCTCTTAAAAAAGTTTTTACAAAGGAAAGCATACTGAAAAATGTCAATAATAGAATGAAATTCTATAGATTTATTTTGGAGTCAAGTGTGGTCAGGGTAGTTCTCAGGTTGGGCTAAAGCAGCACTTTGTTCTGTTATATGGAGGACAGTCTTTTTTATTTTTTTAATTTTTTGTCTTTATTTATTTTTTAATGTTACATTAAAAAAAATATGAAGTCCCCATATACCCCCAACCCCCTCACACCACTCCTTCCCCCATAACTACCTCCTCCATCATCATGAGACATTAATTGCATTTGGTGAATACATCTCTGAGCACCGCTACACCTCGTGGTCAGTGGTCCACATCATAGACATTTGAATCCAGCTAGTCAGTCCAAGCAGGCAGAGGTACTGACTACTAAATTTCAGTAACCACTTTCGTTAAATAGGCCTCAGAAATGCCCTGGGACATTTCACTATGCTGGTAATGAGTGAAAACAGCAATAATGGCTATTACAGTAAGGAAAATTTTGGCTTAAAGAGTTTTGGGGAAATTTAAAAAGGTAAAAAAAAATCATTGTAATAAATTCTATATATAGCACTCTTATTTGTAAGAGGAGGAAGATTTGATGAAGGGAGGCTTTCTGGTTTAAAAGTTACTAAGGTGTTTTTTTTTTTTTAAGATAACACTTGAATAAAAGGGAATCTGCATGGTAGGTATGTGACTGCCCTAATATGCATTGAAGGCAGACTTATAAAGATATGGGTAGGAAGAGACTCAGGAATGTTCTGCCTATAATGAAAGTTAAGAGGATCCATGTGATCCATAATTTACAAAATGTTTGTTAATTTAAAAATATACATTTCCATCCTTTATGCAACATTACTTGAGCTTAACTTTTTGATAGTACTTTTCTCATTGAATTCTTATAAAAATCCATTATACAAGAGCAGTTCTATTATGAGCCCATTTTACATTTGCAGATGGTTGGAATTCCAATATTTAAGTGTTGGCCTTACGTTATAAGCCAAGTAAAGCCTGTGACATTGTTGGGATCTCTAAAGATGTTTCCAGTTCTGCCTCTCAGACAGTGATTCTGAGCAATGGATGATTCTGGTCACCTGAAGCTATATAGCAATGCTGCAGTTATGTATGCTTGATCAACAGATGATGGAGCACTACTGAAAGCATCTAGGGAGTAGAGACCAGGGATAGTGTTAACCATCCTGCAATTATGTCAGCAATGTATTGGGCTCAAGTGAAATCTTTCTGATGTGACAGATTTTTTTTTCCTGTTTCTCCTTTCAATTTTGCCAAGGTGGAACTAATGTATGTTGGGGCACTCTGGTTAGGTATATAAATATTTTATATAATTATTTCTTCTGGGTGATGTTCCCTTTTATTAATATAAAATGCCTTTCTTCCCACCTTAAAGCATGTTTGCATTTGAAATCTTTTTTGTCCAATATTAGTATAGCTACTCTTGCTCTTTTTTGGTTAATACTTGATGGGAATATCTTTTTCCAACCTTTCAGTTTTTAACTGGTTGTATCCTTACATCTGAGATGAGTTTCTTGTGGAAAACATAGAAATGGCTCATTTATTTGAATCCTTTCTATCAGTCTCTGTCTTTTGTTTGGGGAGTTCAAGCCATTAATATTCAATGTTATTACTGTGAAGGCATTACTTGCTCCATCCATTCTGACCTTTGATTTTCTGTTTTCATATTGTTCTAGTGTCTGTCTTCTTACCCTTTCATTTTCCCTTCCAGATAATCTTCATTTCTAAACTCATAAAAATCTCTCATCCCTGTTATTTCCTTTCAGAATACAGCACTATCTATAGTGACTCTTGTAATCCTCGTCTTTTGGAAATATATAGTACTAGTAAGCCAAATAGGTGCTGATGCAAAATACCAGAAACTGGTTGCTTTTTATAAATGGTATTCATTTGAGGTAGAAATTTACAGTCACATGCCCTAAAGAGTCCAACTCAAGGTACTTTAAGATGCACTTTCTCAACCAGAGTCTCTTGCCATTTGTTGATGCAAGATGGTGGGTGATGTCTGTGAGTGTTCAGTCTTCCTCCTCCTCCCAAAGTGATGTGGTCCTAGCTTCTTCCAATCTCAGTCACAGGCTGAGATAAGTCTTTTCTCTTTTCTGGGACTCATTTCTCTCCAGGCTCAGCTGCTCTTCTCTCTCCTCAAGGGCAGATATAAACTATCAGGGAAATGGCTTGCCTTTCTTCATGGGGCCTCTGCCATGTCTAATGGGCCCTTCTCTGTGTGCTTACTTCTGGGATCCAGGATCAAAATTCACAACCAACTCCTCTGCCTTGTTGTTTTCCCTGTGAGTCCCTGCCCCTTGTTGTTTACTCTGTGAGTCCTACTGCCATGACTCAATAATCACCTGAATGATAATTTAATTAAGTTAGAGCAAAACTCTGAATCTGATACAATATACTTAGTTGTATAAGTGTACACAGTTAGTTGGAGTTTTAATTCTCCTTTAAGCTATACATGTGTGCCTTAGAGGTACATTGCAGATCACATGATAATATGTATTTTTGACTCTGACAAATGGTCTTCATTTCAAAAACCACTCAAGCAAAGGCAAGAATATTTTAAAAAGGACAATCCCTGCTAAGAGGAAAATGTCCTATGATTAGAGAGCCAAAAGGAAAAACAAGGATGGAGAGAGAAATGTTATCCTGTGTGGGAGCTAAGTCTCCTCCAGATACAAGGGTCACAAACAGAACAGCAGCTTTTGATACAGCTGCCTTGTAATGACATCCACAACACTCCCTGATCCATGTGCTATTCCACACAATAGAGAGAGAAAGTAATCAACTGAATAATCCAATCAAGGTAAATAGATGTTTAGACACAACAAAAATTATAAGTCATTCTGAGAATCAAGAACATATAGCCAAGTCCAACAACAACAACAACAACAACAACAAAAACACTAAAAACAAGAAGGAGATGTAGAATAAGGAACAACTATTCAGAGATGTCCAAAGTAATATCATGAGTCAACTTGATGAAATGAAGAAAGAGATTAAGGATATTAAGAAAAAACTGGGAGAACATGCTGAAGAAATTGAAAGCATTCATAAAATGATAATGGATATGATGGTGATGAATGGCACAATACAGAAATAAAAACACACTGGAAGCACACAACACCAGATTTGAACAGACAGAGGAATGAATCAGTGATGTGGAAGACAGTGCATCTGAAATCAAATAGACAGTAGAATAAATAGATTAAAAGATAGAAAAAAAATCAGCAGGCTCTTAGGGATCTGAATGACAACATAAATGCACAATTATAGTTGGGGACTTTAATGCAACATTATCAACATTAGACTTATGCTTTTGACAGAGAATCAATAAAGGGACAAAGACTTTGAATAATGCATTAGAGGTCCTGGACCCAAAATATCATTGCACCCAAATCAAATAGAGGATGCCCTGCAGGTTTACTGAATTGTAAAGGACCTGCAACTCATGTTTCCCTCCCAATTTCTCCTTATTGTAATGAAAATATTTATCCTTTGTCTGTCCATTTGTGTATTGGAAACACATAAATTGTTTTGTAAGTTTCAGAGTTCTATAGCAGACAGGACTTTGCTTCAAAACAAACTGTATTTCTTTAAATTGATTGTGATATGATTTAGTACTTGCATTGTTACTAATTTAAGGGTTTTTTTTCAAATATTGTAATGTCTTTTTGGAATTCAGACGGTGAAGTGCAACTGTTTGATATGTACATGAATTCCAGAAAAATATATTGGACTATGTTTTTAATCTAGTCTGAACCTGGGCATGATTGAATTATGGTTAGGGCTTTGATTGGGACATCTTATTAGGGCATTGAGTCCCTGCCACTTGGTGGGTGGGGATTCACAGACAAAAGACCTGGCAAAGGACAGTGTTGGAGCTTTTGATGTGAATGATTTTGGTGTTGGAGTTTTGATGTTGGAGTTTGGTGCTGAAGCCTTAAACTGGAGTCCCAGGAAGTAAGTTCACAGAAAAAAAGAGAAGCCAGAACCAGGAATAGAGGAACCCTGAGGCCAGGAAGAAGCAAGTCCAGGGAATAAAAGAACCTTGAACCCAGAGAGAAGCAAAACCCTGGAAAGGAGGAAGCAAGGAAGCCTGAACTCTCACTGCCGATGGCAGTCATCTTGCTCCAACACATGAAATAGACTTTGGTGAGGGGAGCAACTTATGCTTTATGGCCTGGAATCAGTAAGCTTCTACCCCATATAAATACCTTTTATAAAAACCAACAAGTTTCTGGTATTTTGCACCAGCACCCCTCTGACTGACTAACATACTACCAATCACTAACTGGTGATAAAACTAAAAGAAGTCCTTGATTACAAGGGGGAAACGGTGAAGAAAAATGAGTTTAAATGGCTAAGAGTCTTCATAAAAGAGTTGAGAGGTCATAAGAGTGGTTACACTTGTGCACACCTCAGCAGGATGCCAAAGACAGCCAAAGAAGCCACAATACAGGTGCTCCTGAGGGCTATGGAGACAAACAGGTTTATAGTCATGGCAGTGGTTCTGGAGTTCAGTGCCTTGCCAGTGGGCTCTACTTAGGAATTTGTGCTCCTAAGCATGATGGAGTTGGACTCAGATGTGATATTTCTACACATGCCTCTTCTGACACTTTTACTGAACTTGTGGTTGGCCCTGGGGTTTGTGTATACTCAAGAGACTTGAATCTCTGGAATTGCCACATGGCAGGTTGGACCTGAGCCTCAACAGAGTTGCAACTCCTACTCTTCGGTTCATTGAACTTACCCAGATCAGCTAAAAACCGCTACACCAGGGAACTGAGAGTACCTAAAACTGCAAGTAGGAGAAGAGCATCCATCAACCATGTCGGATTTAAGCCCCCTCTCAATATAGAGGTTGAGTGCATATCACCATCCCAGGGTACTCAGGATAGAGGAATAAAATTTGGATTAGTGTGGACTTACTGGTATTCAGCTATAGAACCACTGAGAATATTAATGGATTGAAACTGTAGCAAACTCCACATTTGATGTGGAGACAGTGGCCACTGGAGTTGCTGAGGGCAGAGAAAAGAAAAAAGGGGTGTGATATGGAGGAATTTTGGGGACTTGGGATAGTCCTGAATGATATTGCAGGGAAAGATGCAGGGCATTATATATCCTGCCATAACCCACTGAGTGGACTAGGAGAGAGTGTAAACTATAGCATAAACTATAATCCATGCTGTGTAAAAATGCTCCAAAATTCTCATCAAGTGTAATGAAAATCCCACACTAATGAAAAAAGTTATTGATGTGGGAGGTGTGGGGTGGGGTGGGGTGTGGGGCGTATGTGAACCTCTAATATTTTTATGTGATTTACCTTTTAAAAAGATTTTAAAAATTTAATTAAAGTTATCCCTATGCCCCCATTTTATCCTTTCCCTGTACTAATACTTACCTCTAGATGATCATAGATTTTACCCAGTAGGTGTCTGCTCACAACCTTCCTCTACTCCCCAAATGCCTTTAAGCATATCATCCGATCTCTAGCTCTCTGAGACATTTTGGTTTACTTATTTCATATCAGTGAGGTCATGTAGTATTCTTCAATGTCTGGGTTGCTCTACTCAGCATAAGGCCCTCAAGATTCATCCGTGTTAACACATGTGTTTGTACTGTATTCATTCTTATAGCTGAGTAGTATTCCATTGTATGTATATAACACATTTTCTTTATCTATTCCTCTGTTGATGGGCTTGTGGGTTGATTCCAAATTTTGGCAGTAGTGAATAGTGCTGCTATGAACATTGCTGTGCATATATCAGTTTGTGTCCTTGTTTTAGTTTTACTGGGTATATACCCAACAATGGAATTGCTGGATCATATGACAAATCTATAGCTAGATTTTTGAGAAACCACCAAACTGTCCTCCAGAATGGCTGGATGCTTCTGCATTCCCACCAGCAGTGGATGAATGTTCCTATTCCTACACAACCTCTCCAGCACTTGTAGTCTTCTGGTTTTTTTTGATAGCTGCCAATATTATGGGAGTAAGATGGTATCTCATTGTAGTTTTGATTTGCATTTCCCTAATAGCTAGTGATTTGGAGCATTTTTTCATGTGCTTTTAGCCATTTGTATTTCTTCTTTAGAGAAACATCTGTTCAAATCCTTTTCCCATTTTTTAAATGGATTGTTTGTCTTTTTATTTTTGAGATATAAGATGTAAGTCTCCTGTCAGATATATGGTTACCAAATATTTTTTCCAATTGTTTAGACTTTCTTTACACTTTCTTGACAAACTCCCTTGAGGTGAAGAAGGCTTTAATATTGAGGAAGTCCCATTTATCTATTTGTTTATTTGCTTCTCATGCTTTTGGTGTGATGAAGGTCAACCACCATACCAGAGAGACAAAAGTGCCTACAACTGCAAGCAGGAGAATTGCATCCATCATCCAAGTGGAATTGAAGCACCTTCTCGATATAGAGGTGGAGTGGACATAACCACCCCAGGGCCCACAGGATGGAGGAATAGAGTATGGATTAGAGTAGACTTGCTGATATTCTATTCTGGAACTATTCTGATTAGTAATGGAGGAAAATGTAGCATTGATGTGGAGAGGATGGCCATGGTAGCTGCTGAGGGTAGGGAGAGGGAAAAGGAGATGTGATGTGGGGGCATTTTCAGGACTTTGAGTTGTCCTGGGTGGTACAGCAGGGACGGTTGCTGGACATTGTCCTGCCATGGCCTGCTGGATGGACTGGGGGGAGTGCAGACTATAGTGTTGACCATTGTCCATGTGGTGCAGCAGTGCTCAGAGATGTGTTCACCAAGTGCAATGAATGTCCCATGATGATGGAGGAGGTTGTTGATATGGGAGAAGTGGGGTGAGGGGGGTGGGAGGGTATATGAGGACCTCATATTTTTTTAAATTTAACATTAAAAAAATAAATAAAGACAAAAAAACAAAACAAAACAAAAATAAAATGAATTATAAATTGATTCCATCATTGACACAAGAGTTCTCCTGTTCCACGAGTTAATGAGTTCAGACAAGAAGCCTGTTTCAACCCAGCATTGAATTGCATGGGTTGGGGCAACCATAAGAACAAAGAATCCACCAGGCAAATTTTTAGACATGAGCTATTGGGACTGACATATAGGAAATGCTCTTCAACAGCAGCTGTCTAAGAATGATGTTAGCAATCCACAAACATAAAAGAACATGAGGGGTGATATATGGGGTTTCAGAACAAAGACATTACAAAGGGTATAAGAACAGAATTTCGGCAAGAGTTTCATGAAGCACATTAATGGGATGTTTGATGATGTTATCAAAGAAATGGAATATACAGTCTTGAGAAGGTAAACGTTTGCAGTGAGCCTGTTACTTTTAAACTAGTATTGGCCAGGTTATGCCAGTCGCTACATGCTTTGGTCTTGTTTCATTTGGAGAGTGTCATACCTATGTCCAGTGCTCCCACAAGGTCTTTGAACTTGAGGAGGTATCACGAAGGAAAATGGTGTATTTCTTCTTAGCATAAAAATTCTGATGTGAAGGCAAGGAACAGGGAAGGAATATTTATATTTGAGGAACACGTAATGATCTAGAATAGAAATTTGATGGCTACTTATGGAACGTATAGTATAGTTTGACTGTTACTCTCCTCAAGAAATTAACAGTTGTTGAGGGGAAAAATGCAAGGAAGCATTACTAAAACTTTGTTTTTTAAGAGTCACAATAAAATTTTATTGTATTGAATTGAATTGCAATTAAATTTTCAGTAGACAGCAGAGTGGCCCCATTTCCCACTTTCCTCTGAATCCATTTCTCTTAAACTTGACGGTGTAGTTTATCAGAACATGGAGAACATTTATTCACCTTTGGTTCTTGCTGTACTTAGTGTTTAATATGTTTCATCCAGGAATATATGGTAGCAAAGACATTTTGCCTCAAGGGGACTAAGCATGTTTTTGCTATTTTCCCTTGGCCCTCTACCGCAGCCTTGTGAACAACTCCAGGTTAGCTTATTGTAAGATGAGAACTTGTGTAGAATATGTCATTGCACAGTCAGAACACACAAGACCTGACTATAATGCCCAAATCACCAATATTAGTGGCAGCCTGACCAAGACCTGCAGAGCCTGCAAAGCTTACAAACACCTGACTGCAATGCCCCAAGTAGTATGGCAGAGATAAAATATCTCCACATATCAGAAGTGGCTACTGTAATAGAAGCATTATCATAAACCAATTGCTTTGAGACATTTTGTTATGCAGTGATACCTAACTAGTACAGTAATCAGTGGAAAGAGTACTGAGGACATTCAGAATACGGGGCTGCTGCAAATTATTTGGCATTCCTTCAGATATTTGGATACTGCATTCATAATCACGATCTCTTATTCAAATTAGTTTCAGATAAATAATACATGGGAACTAATCCTGCGGGTCCCTTGCAGGAAACAAGGAGCTGTTGAAGTTGAAGGGAAATGTATGCCTGTGCAGGAATAACTCATGACACTAAATCAGAACTCTCCAGGAAGCATTTTGGGAAGGATTTCAAATTATTCAATAAGTCACAATTTTTTAACAGGGATTGAAGGGAGTTTTGAGGAAATTGTTGGTAAAAAAAAAATTGGATGATAGAGAAAACACATAGATTTTCACACAAGTGCCTTCTAAAATTTAAAACAAATGTAGAAAGGTACAGATATTTTTTTTAGAACAATGGATAAACTCAAAATTTTTATACATTGGCATGATAAAGAACATAAAATTTAGTCTTGCATTAAAATGCATAAACACTTTATCACAAAGACACCAAGATTTACTAATTAAATGAATAGGCATAAATCATCAAATTAATATATAGTAATACAAAATATGATTTAAATTTTACTTCATCTTATTTAAGGCCATATCTGGCTCATAGGTAAGATCTAGTTTCATAGATTGTTTAAAGAATAGAAGCTCTGAGCTCTGAGGCTTAAACCCTGCAATCAGGTGCTCTTCTTCAAACCCAGGACAATGATACTGCTATGGGTTCCCCATTAAGAATCTTTTCAGAGCCCCCTTTATGTCCTTATTCCTGAGACTGTAGATGAAGGGGTTCAGCATGGGTGTGACCATGGTGTACATCACTGAGGCTGCTGCATTTGAATGTGTGTTGTATGAAGCAGTAGGACTGAGGTACACCCCTACGCTTGTACCATAAAATAAGGAGACGATGGAGAGGTGAGATGCACAGGTGGAAAATGCTTTATATTTACCCTGAGCTGATGAGATTACACATATGGAGGAAATAATCTTAGAGTAAGAGAAAAGGATCCAAGCAAGGGGACCCCCTCCCAGCACCACAGCTCCGGAATACATCACTACATAATTAATGATGAAATCAGAACAAGCAAGTTGGATAATCTGATTAAGATCACAGAAAAAGTGTGGAATTTCCCAGGGTGCACAAAAGGACAAATGCAGCATCATTAGGCTGTGTAACAAGGAATGCAGAGCAGTCAGGCTCCAGCAAGCCAAAACCAACAGGGCACAGTGCTTGGGATTCATGATGACCATGTAGTGCAGTGGGTGGCAGATGGCCACTAAACGGTCATAGGCCATCACAGCCAGGAGGAAGTCATCCAATCCTGTAAAGAGTAAGAAAAAGAACATCTGTGTGAGACAGCCTGTGTAGGAAATGGCTTTGTTCTGTTTTTGCATGTTCACCAGCATCTTTGGGACAGTGGTGGTGATGAAAAGCATATCACAAAAGGAAAGGTTAGAGAGGAAGAAGTACATGGGCGTGTGAAGGTGGGAGTCAGTGGTGGTGGCCAGGATGATGAGCAGGTTCCCAAAGATGGTGATCAGGTACATGGACAAGAAAAATCCAAAGAAGAAAGGTTGTAAATCTTTTTCTATTGGGAGTCCCAGAAGAATAAATTCTGAAAATTGTGTATCATTTCCTGGTTCCATATTGGCGATGTTACTAGAAATAAATAGAAAAATATCACTAAATATCAAACAGTAGGTTATTACAAACCAAGCTATAATTTACATTTGTCCTCTATTGATTAATTTCAATATCTTCTTTATGGAATTAATACCCTTTAACTGTATCCTAAGGCCATTCTGGTCCCCCTTACATAATATTCCTCTAATAATATGTATTCTAAGTGTTCATGAGAAATTCTTTATTTCATTTGAGAAATAGATTCTAAGCACTGGTTTTTAGGCAGACACTGTCTAGACAATAGATATGTAATATGAAATAAGTGTTCCTGAATCCACTGATGGGGTAATTTAATAAGCAAATAAAATAATCATATAATACATCAGATTGTGACAACTACTAAAAGGGAAAGACACCAGACAAAAGGAGTGAGTCAATAGGATATGATATGTTTTATTGGGTATACAGATGATACCAAACAATAAGAGACATTTGAAGAAAACCTCAAGAAAGAGAATGTTGGAAACATAAGGAAACCAAGGGAAGTGTGTGTCCAGCAGAAGGATTGTCCAAAGTAAAGTCCTTACAGAATGGGTTTATTTCAAGACTTAAGGCCACCAAGGAAGCCGGTGTTACACTGGGATGAGGAAGAGGAAGAGTGTTCAGAGATGATGGCAGAGATGATGAATGAAGAGTTGTCCTCGCTGATTCTGAAACTTCAAGACCCAGGGAGCCCCTTATGCACACATTGCACCTCTCACACTCTATTAATTTGGTGGCAAAGCTACCCCACAGATGCAACGCAGCCATTCCTATTTCATTTAGACTGTGTACTGGAGGACAACCTACTGGAATGTATAAGCACATTTATCTCTTCTCCAGGACTGCTAATACCTCCACTTAAACACAAACACAAATATGCACACAGACAGGAACACAAAAAGCATACCATGCTCTCTTGGGGCAAGTTATTACTGGGGAGGGGGGACTCTTCCCACGCCCACCAACACTGATTTGGCCAGGATTGAATACAATACAATGCAAATCTACAACATCAGATTGTGAATCCCCAAAAGAGTTAGAAATGATATCCAGGAATTTCAAATGTCAAACCTTGCAAGGAAATGTAAACAAGGGACTTCATTTTGTTGTGGCCATTTTCTACCACGTTTAAAGAAAACCTTCTCAGTAATCAGAGATGGGGGGAAGAGAGTAAATGAAATAGGCAAGAGTATAAAAGAAATCATATGTTCACATCAAACTTTAGAGACTGTGATGAAGAAAACTTTACAGAAGTAGGGATATCTTTTACAACATACAGATTGAACCCATTAAGAAAAACCGAGCAATGGAAATATGCCATTTCACATGCAAAAAAGTACAACTACGGCAAATTTTGGGAATTTTTTACATGAAGCAGTAGAAGAGATTTTAAATGATGTTAAAAAATTTAAAATTTTGGAATTTCTAAAATTCTGTGATAAACTCGCATAAGAAAAAAAACATTCTAAGTCTTATATCTTCTCCAACATAATAGGATTATGACTTCCACCATGCTAGGAATTTTGACACACTTAACTAATACATGTAAAAATTTAGCTTAGTTCTTTCCTGTAAGTAAATGAATGGTTTTCTCTGGTGATGAGATATGACTGGTTTTTCTTACACTACAAAATTTTTTTCTTTCTTTCCACATATTCTTGTACCAAATCTCATGTTCATGTTTAATTTTTTTATCATCTCTCCCTGAAATTGAAAACTGAAAAACCCTCTAGCTGATATTCACATCGACTCAAAGGGATCTTCTTCACGACAAAATTTATATTCATATCTACTTGTGATTCCTCACTGAATAATGAGTTCAAAACACACAGCTTTAGGCAAGCTGGACCCTCCCTGGACTAGCTGCCAGTGTCACCTCACCCTGTGAGCTACCCTGCAGACGATAATGTCCAAGATATTGAACCTGTCTTGCACCATTGTGAGATCTCCATAGTTTTCATACTAAATGAATTTATACAGTGTTTCACTTTGCATCACATCTCTTTGACAGTTACCCTTAGATAACACTGTATAAATTCCCACACATATCATGAAAATCCATGCATTTAGCCTGGACAACTATGATTTGTCCATCAGGGTGTGATGTCATACCCTCACTTATTTCATTATTCTCTGATTTCTCTAGTAAAATATAAGATCCCAATAAGTAACGACATCATCAACTGTGTTCACCTGTGTGTTTTCACAATGATGTGTGAATGTATGTGCACCTATAGAAAAAACATATTTAAGAAAATGTGTTGTGATGAAATCAATTGAAAGACGCTGAAAATGAATTCAGGTTAAATATTTTTTTCAAAACAACTGTCTTAAGCAAACTTTAATGTAATATCTAAAATGAATGGCTGAATTAAAAGATGGAAAGTAACAGTAATTTAATATATTAAAATGGATAACTCAATTGGTAAAAATTTATAATTATACTCAAATTTACTTTTTGAAAATGCAGTGAAGAAGGAATATCGAAACTTACAGTTTGGCCCTATAAAAAAGACCGTGAATTCAAATATGCTTATAAATAGAATAAAGTCTACTGGTATTTCTATTTAAAGAATGCCAAGTGAATGATGGCAGAGTCTGATGAAACTTTTAGGTATAGATCAAATCACAAAAGGGAAATTTTACATAAGGAAAATAGGTGTGAAAAGAAGAAATCAGAAAAATACACAAAGATCCACAAGCTCAAAAGATGAAAACAAATTCCCATGTTTCAAAAGCAATAGAGGAAACACAATATGTAAAAGCAAATGATTTTGTCATGTAAAATTTATAAACATTCAAATGCTCCCTAAACATCTAAAGAGACATAAAAGAAACAAATGACAACCAGTTAAATGGGTAAAAATAACTGTAATTCTAGATTTGAAGAATGCAATAATATGAATAAAAATCCTGAGCCAGAATACAAAATCAAACCTGGAACAATTTACAATGGAGAAAGTACATGGCTAATGATCCTCCATTAATTTAACTCCATCTATAGAGGAATAATTTCTAAGTAAATGTGGTAATATATCTCTTTCCCTATTAAACAAACATATTTTTCCTTTACATACCCTATTGAGAGTTTGCGTATCATTAACTACTGTTGCAAAGTAATATCTACCGTCATTGGATTAAGGGAGAAATATGAACAAATGTGCCTTATCTTTAAAAGAAATACGAAACGTAACACCCTCAATCCACCGCACATTCCTCCACTGCAAATCTCCTAGAGAGATGTTTTGCTTTTCCTGGAACCACCGTATCCCTGAAAATTCATATTCTAAGTGGGTGCCCATTCCCAATGCTTATTTTTCCACATTCAACCCAATATTCTTGAATTAAATGGACACTTCCTTTTTATCTCATAAAACTCAAGCAATTATTCATTCATTCAGTAAGTAAGTTAAATGGAAACTAAAGCAAAATAGGAAAACAAGCCCGAAGGTATTTCTGTTTGTTCTAGGCTGGAATGTCTCTCAGGAGACCTCAGATAAAGCTCTCAGCTTCTATTTCCTCTGACCCCTTCCTGAAAGACCCTCTGGGCTCTCTGACTCACTTGGACGGGATCTCTTAGAGGAAGGTCTACCTGTGGAAATCCGAACTCCTCTCTGGGAGTCTGATGATGATGTCTGAAGCTCTGTCCCCTCACATCTGTTCTCTGGACAAATATGGTCTCCAAAAGAAATAACCATGTCCTGGCTAGTCCAAGGTTGCCCAAGCCAGTATTTAAAGCTTCCCTGTATTTGCTAATAAGCATATTTTCTTCTTGTTATTTGTACTCATCAACCATCATTCCCCTGTGGGACACTGGTCTGGACAGAAAGGAAATTTCCCAGGAGACAATACTGTAAGTCGGGTGAATCCACTTGTTTCTTTCTCCTGCCCTAGGAATTCTACTGCCTTCTTAGCATCTTACCCCATCCAGTGACTAAAGTTCACCACAAAGTTGAAGATGGAGAAACCTACCTGGACATTTCACCTTCAAAGCACAGAAATGGGGAAAGGATAGAGTCCTGGTTGTTGTCATCTTCAGCAATTTGCTATTGTCCTCTTTAAAAATGAAGAAAACTCTGCTCATTGGATATAAAATCATGGGCATGATTCATTTTCCTTAATGATGCTTAGCCAAAACAACTGGGAATATCAAGCATGCAACATAAATCAGGACTTGTCATTTATTCCCTCACTTATAATATTTTTATAATTATAAAAATATATTTAGATCACTTTATGTACCATGGCCTGTACCTAGCACCTTTTAGGGATCACTTCAATCAAATCTGCCCATGTTCTAAATGATTCTCAATTTAATAAGTCAATAGTTATATTAATATTTTATTCACTTAAAACCTAAAAAAGAAATGTAAACTCCCATATATTTTAGCTTTTTATTTTAATATCATAATTGCAACTGAAATTTCCATTTGTGACCACTTTCAAGTATATATTTCACTGGTGGTAATTATATTCACTATATTGAGTTACCGTCACTGACATCCTAATCTAAACTTTTTCATCACCTCAAAAGAAACCCTGCACCTATTTAGCAATAACTCCCCATACCAGGATCTTCCAATCCCTAAAAAGCAATCATAAACTATCTGTCTTAATGAACTTGATTTTACTAGGAATATCATATAAGCAGTCTCATATAATATTTGGCTTAATATCTGGTTTAACTCACTCAACATGATGTTACCAAAGTTTATACATATTGTATTAGTCAGCCAAAGGCGTGCTGATGCAAAACACCAGAAATTGGTTGGTTTTTATAAAGGGTATTTTTTGGGGGTAGGAGCTTAGAGATACCAGGCCATAAAGCATAATTTACTGCCCTCACTAAAGTCTATTTGGAGCAAGACAACTGCCAACGTCTGCCAGGGTTCAGGCTTCCTGATTTCTTTCCTTCCTGGGGCTTGCTTTACTCTGACTTCCAAGTTCCTCCCTTCGAAGTCCTAAGCATAACTCAATCATGCCTAGGTACAGATCAGATTACAAGCAAAATCCAGTTTTCCTTTTTGGAATTCCTCAATTATATCAAACTGCCACACATATTGTAACATGTATCAAACTCTCATTTGTTTTTATGTGTATATATAACATTCCATAAAAGTTTAAATTAAAATGATTGTTTATTTGGTGATCCATCGATGGATACTTGGGTTCCTTTCATCTTTTGGTGACTGGGAATAATGATGCTAAAGACATTGGAGTTCAAATGTCAGGTCCAATCCCTGATTTCAATTTGATTGTGTATACAATAAAAAGTTGGATAGCCAGGCCATCTTCTAATCTAGATTGAAATTTCTGAGAAGCTACAAAATGATTTCTAATGGCTACACCAAATTACAATCCCACCAGCAATATACACGCTACCAATTTGATGAATTTTCTTCAACACTTATTATTACCTTTTTATATACTATCCATTGCATTAAGTGTTTGCTGTTATGAGAGTTAGATTTGATTTGCATTTCTGATGACTAATGAATGATATCAGGCATCTTTTACTATGTTTTTGGCCATTTGTACATCTTTAGAAAAATATCAATATTAATTCTTTGTCCATTTTTCAATAGAATTCAATGCCTTTTTTGTTCAATTTTACCAATCTTTATATATTGTGTTTGTTAGGCTCTTATCTGATATATGCTTAGCAATTATTTTTCCTGCTCTATACATTGCCTTTTCACTTTTCTGATAATACCCTGTGATGTTAAAAGAATTTTAGTGTGATAAAGTCCATGTTATCTATTTTTTCCTCTTTTTCCTTGTGTTTTTTGTGGTCATAGCCAAGAAATCACTGTCACCTCCAAGCCTATGAATGTTTTTCCATATATATTTTCTTCTTGCTACTTACACCTAATTTGTATGGTTAGATCATTTGTCCACTTCCAGATAATTTTTTGTACATGGTGAGGGGTAGTGATCCAAATTTATTTTTTTGTGTGTGGATATCTTGTTTCCCAGCACCAACTGTTGAAGATATCCGTCTACATTGAATTATTAACTGTAGTCCATATTTTACATTAGGGTATGTTATTTTTTCTCCATATACCAGTTTGTACTTAACACCTTGCATTAGTGTGGTATATTCTTTAAAATTCATGAAGGAATGCTTTTATACTTTTACTATAAAGTATAGTCCAAAATATACAATAAGTTTCCTTATGTTATATAGCCTGTGTTTATGTTTATGCATTTAATTTATATTTTAATGTCACATATAAGGCCTCTTATAACTATATTCACATATGTAAACCAGTGCTGTTAACTAAACTAACAATATTGTGCTACCATCATCATCATCCATTTCCAAAACTTTAAATCAACCTAATTAGAAATTCTATACAAATTAAGCAATGATGCACCATCATTCCATATCCCCAACCCAGTCCCTGGTAAACTACATTCTAGATAACTCTATGAGTTTGATTATTCTATTTATTTCATTTCAGTGAGATCATACAATATTTGTTATTTTATGACTGCTTTATTTCACTCAGCATTATATCTTCAAGTTTCATGCATGTTGTCACATATATCAGGACTTCATTCCGTTTACTGGTTTAATATTTCATATACATATATATCACATTTCTTTATTCATTCATTTGTTAATGGACACGGGTGTCTTCCGTCTTCTGGCAATTGTGAATAATGTGACTAAGAAACTGGTGTGCAAATATCTGTTCAAGTCCCTGCTTTCAATTCTTTTGGTTTATACCTAGTATTGTGATTTCTGGGTCATATGGTAATTCTATATTTAATTTTCTGAGGAACTGCCAAATTGTCTTCCACAGCAACTGTACCATTTTACATTCCCACCAGCAATGAATGTGTCCTTATTTTTCCATATCCTCCCTAACACTTGAAAAATTCTGAATTTTTAAAAAATAATAGTCATTCTAGTGGGAATGAAATGCTATCTTCTTGTGGTTTTGATTTGCATTTCCCTAAAAACTAGTGATGATGGGAGAAAAAAAAAAAACAAAACCTAATGATGTTGAGCATGGTTTTAGTGCATTTTAACCATTTGAAAGTCCCCTTTGAGAGATGTGTATCTAAGTCTTTAGTCCATTTTTAAGTGGATTGTTTTTATTTTAATTATCGATATGAAGGATTTATTCATATAGTCTGCATATTAAAGTCTTTTAGGATATATGGTTTCTAAAAATGTTCTCCCCTCGATTATCTTTTCACTTTGTTTTAAATTGTTTGATGTACAAAAGTTTGTAATTTTGATGAGACCCCATTTACCTATTTTTTGTTGTTGATGTTGGTGCTTTGGGTGTGAAGTATGTGAAACCTTTGCCTGACACAAAACCCTGAAGTTTCTGAGAGTTTTATAGTCCCGGTTCTTACTTTTAGATCTTTGAAAATCAATTGGCCATCGTTGTATAGGTTTACGTCTTAGGTCTCAGTACTATTTCATTTTACTATATGTCTATCTTTTTGACAGTACCACATGGTTTTGCTTATTGTGATTTTGTAGTAAACTTTGATGAGAGGAAATGTGAGACCACAAAGAACTTTGTTCTTTTGCAATATTCATTTACATATTTGGTGACCATTTTGATTCCATCTGAATTTTAGGATTGACTTTAATATTTTGGCAAAAAAAAATGGTGCTGAAATTTCAATAATTGTTTCATTGAATCTGTAGATCTCTTTTGAATATATTGATATCTTACCAATATTGTGTTCTTGTCTATGAACGTGAGATGTCTTGCTATCTTTAATTTTTTTCAGCAGTTCTTTTTTTTTAGTTTTTCATCGATAAGTACTTCAAGTCGTGGGTTATATTTATTTATAGGCATTTTATTTTCTTAGAGGATATTGTGAATGGATTAATGATTTAATTTCAATTTGGAAAGTTTTTTGCCTTGATTAGGAATGCAACTAATTTTTTTGTGTTACTCTTGTAATCTACATATTTGCTGAATTTGTTCATTAGCTCTACCAGATTTCTTGTGGATGTATTTAGATTTCTATATAGAATTTCATATCATCTGTGAATAGAGATAACTTTAATCTTCCTTTTCCAATTAGGTTGGCTTTTATTCTTTTTTTTTTTTTTTTGGTTTTGTTTTGTCTCACTGGTCTGTCTTGAACTTGCTGTATAAAGCTGAATAGCATTAATGAAAGCAGGAACCTTTGTGTGGGTTCTACATTGGGAGAAGGTTTTAATGTTTTAGGACTATGCTATCTGTGAGTTTTTCATATATTCTCTTTATTATGTTAAGAAAGCTTCCTTCAATTCCCAGTTTTCTTTGTGTTTTATGAAAAAAGTGTTTGGTACTTTGTCAAATGTATTTTCTGCATCAGTTGAGATGATCATATGACTTTTCTCCTTTATTTGAATAATATGGTAGATCACTGTGAAAGATTTTCCCATGTTGGACTACCCTTGCATTCCTAAGATAATCTTAGGATCTAGAACCTTGTTAATATTTTCCTGGATTCATTTTGCTTATCCTTTGAGAGTTTTTGCATCTGTATTCATAAACCAAATTAGATGTGGTTTTCTTTTCTTTTGATAAAGAGTTTGAGAAGGATTGGTGTTAATCCTTCCATGAGGTATTTGAATTTTTCTTTTAGAAATGTTGGCTCATTTCTTTTCATAGTACATCTACTTAAATATATTTGTCATAACACAATTGTATATTATATTTTATAGGGTAGAGTTTGTTCTATTTTCCTGCTTTTTCATTTGTCATTTATTTTCTTATTTTGTTTCAATGTGCAGGTTTGTAATGCACTTGTGTCCATTAATTATGTTCCCAGTTCTTTCTTTTGTGTTTCTTACATCTCAGTTTCTTCTCAGAAATCCAATCAATATTTGTTCTAAAATATGCTACTTTAGATCTTCTCTCCAACTTCAATTATTGAGGTAACTAGAGTTGACATAGGAATGTAAACTTATTTTGCTCTTAAAAAATAATTAAATGCCCTAGCACAATTTATTTATTTATTTTTTTATTGATTTTGTAAAAATATTACATTAAAAAAATATATGAGGTCCCATTCAACCCCACCACACCCACCCCACCATTCGCCCCCAGCAACATTCACTCCCATCATCATGACACATCCATTGCATTTGGTAAGTACATCTCTGGGCATCTCTGCATCTCATGGTCAATGGTCCACATCATGGCACATACTCTCCCCCATTCCATCCAGTGGGCCCTGGGAGGATTTGCAATGTCCGGTGATTGCCCCTGAAGCACCATCCAGGGCAACTCCAAGTCCCAAAGGTGCCTCCACCTCTCATCTCTTCCTGCCATTCCCCATACCCATCAGCCACCATGTCCACTTTTCCCACTCCAATGCCACCTTTTCTCTGTGGACCTTGGATTGGTTGTGTCCGTTGCACCTCTATGTCAAGAGGAGGCTCAGATTCCACATGGATACTGGATGCAATCCTCCTGCTTTCAGTTGTAGGCACTCTAGGCTCCATGGTGTGGTGGTTGTCCTTCTTCAACTCCATCTTAGCTGAGTGAGGTGAGTCCAATAAATCAGATTGTAGGAGCTGGAGTCTGTTGAGGCTCAGGGTCTGGCTATCATATTGTCAGTCCAGAGATTCAAATCCCCTAAATATACCTTAAACCCCAACACCAACTACAATTCCAGTAAAGTAGCATGAAAGTCTTATGAAAAGAGATCCCATCTGAGTCCAATTTCATCACACAGAAACACCAGCTCCAAAGAAGGGCCATCTGACATGGCAGTGAACCCCATCTGCCATTACCATAGAACCCGTGGGTCTCTGTAGACCTCCAAGGAGCCAATACCTGGGGATTGTATCTACTTTATCTGTCTCTTAGACTCTGCTCAGTTGTGCATAAGGGCAATCCTTCTGACAGCCTCCAGACTCTTTTTTAGAGACTTGTAGCCATATAAACTCATTTCTCCTTTCCTTTTCCCCCTTACATTAGGTCAAACAGCATTTTAAAATCATGTTATTATATGTAGACAGGGATATTCTGCTGGTCCTCATCGAACCTTCAATTCAAGGTCATTTACCAGTTGTGTCATCAATTGGTAGTTGATAGTGATCCCTCGGTGCCACGGAGGCTCATCCCCGGGTGTCATGTCCCACACTGGGGGGAAGGCATTGCATTTACATTCTGAGTTTGGCTTCGAGACTGGCCATATTTGAGTAACATGAAGGCTGTCAGGAGGAAATTCCCAGGCACAGTGCTGCTCTAGGCCTTGTTCTTATTTCAGGCATATAGGCTCACAAGCATAGTCATTAGTATCAGGGGTTCACTGTTGGAACCTCATTCCTTCCCAGTCCTTGCCACTGCACCTGGAGGACTGCCGCTTCTCCTCTAGGGACCACGACAGAGCACCCACGGCCAGGAACCCAGTACCCCCCCCAGCTGTAGTTTTTAATTGTTGCCACTATGAGTATATCCAAACATTACCATGCACCCTAGACATATGCCCTGTATAGCTCCCTGTCAGCCCTATATCACCTGTCAATAGTATCCTATACCAGTATTCCTCCGCTGCCATTGTTGAACCACTCTGTGATCCAGAACTTCCTGAAAATTGAAGCCCAATATAATGTCAGGATCCCTTACTAGCAAAATGAAATATAGCGATGAGTTTAAAGGTTAGATATAGAATACATGTTGACTTGGAAAAATTCTACATCTTATCTTTTTCTTTTTTTTTTCCCTAATTATTGAACTTCTCTTCACAAGAGCCCTAGACCACAGCAATTCATATATACAACATACAGCACTTCCACACATCCACCACAAAACCTTTTCCCTTCCACAGCGAGACTCTTGCAACCTATTCACATAATATTTAATTAAAGTGATGTACAGAGTCTGACACAATAGCTTTCAAACAAGGTGACATCTGTGCTTACATTGTGGTGCATACTTTAGTATATACAGTTTTCTAAATTGTTAGTTAACCTATGTTGTACATTATGGTTTACATTATCAGTCTGTCGTCCCCTATATGTTTATGGTGTAATATTACATGTTTTATATCCATTCTTGTGTACTCTCACGAAACTCCTCTCTTATCCCACATTTACCTTGGTTCCACACATTTAACATCCATTTTCCCATCCCCTTGGTGCCCACAGTGACAGCCAACCTCTGTTTCCCAAGGAGTCACGTCCAGAGATACTTGCAACAGTGTTCAGGGCCTAACTTGCTCAACTGCCCCAATGCCCTGGGAGCCACCCTTTCTCTCGAGAGATACAGTTTCCTCTATTTGATGGTATTAGTCCTCCCCAGGATGTGGGTCCACCCCCACTCTCACTAATTGGATCTCTACCCAATGGTACCACCCACTCTGGCAAAATGAGCATTCAGACATTCCCCAGGAGCCCATCCTGCATCAGACCCTCCCCTCTGAGCATCCTAAACAGGTAACCCTCTTAATTATATTTTGATACTATTTTCTTAGAATTTTACTCTCAACCAACACCTGACACTCTCCTATGTTCGTATGCTACCCCTCACTTCCCCCACTTTTTGGGCAATATTACCCATCCTCCCGTCCACAGCCCCCCTCAAACTGGCAAAGCCCCAAACAAAGGCAACCCCTTCCCCCCATTTTAGCTCTTCTTTGTGTTCATACTTACCACCAGCTCATCATAAATTTCACCCCGGCAGACGTCGGCTCACATCCTTCCTCCACCCCCGGATTTCCTGTAAGCCTATCGTTCAGTCTCTAGCTCTCTGAGACAGCTTGCTTATTTCATATCTTTGAGGTCATGTAGTATTTGTCCTTCAATGCCTGGGTTGCTTCACTCAACATAAGGTTCTCAAGATTCTTCCATGTTATCATGTGTGTTTGTAGTGTATTTGATCTTACAGCCGAGTAGTATTCCACTGTGTGTATATATCACATTTTATTGATCCACTCATCTGTTGATGGGCATTTGGGTTGATTCCAACTTTTGGTGATAGTGAACAATGCTGCTATGAACATTGGTGTGCATATATCGGTTTGTGTCCTTGTTTTCAGCTCTGCTGGGTATATACACAGCAGTGGTATTGCTGGGTCATATGGGAAATATATGATTTTTTTTTGAGAAACTGCCAAACTGTCCTCCAGAATGGTTGGAATCTTCTGCATTCCCACCAGAAGTGGATGAGTGTTCCCCTTTCTTCACATCCTCTCCAGCATTTGTATTCTTCTGTTTTTTCATAGCTGCCAATCTTATGGGAGTAAGATGGTATCTCATTGTAGTTTTGATTTGCATTTCCCTGATAGCTAGAGATTTGGAACATTTTTTCATGTGCTTTTTAGCCATTTGTATTTCTTCTTTGGAGAAGTGTTTGTTTAAATCTTTTTCCCATTTTTTAAAATGGGTTGTTTATCTTTTTATTTTCAAGATATATGAGTTCTTTACATATGCAAGTTATAAATTTCTTATCAGACATATGGTTGCCAAATATTTTCTCCCACTGTGTGGGCTCTCTTTTTACTTTCTTGACAAACTCCTTTGAGGTGCAGAAGGCTTTAATTTTGAGGAAGTCCCATTTATCTATTAGTTCTCTTGCTGCTCGTGCTTTTGGTGTGATATTCATGAATCCATTTTCTATTACAAGGTCCTGTAGATGTTTCCTTACACTGCTTTCCAAAGTTTTTATGGTCTTGGCTCTTATATTTAGGTCTTTGATCCATCTTGAGTTGATCTTTGCATAAGGTGTGAGATGGTAATCCTCTTTCATTCTTCTACATATGGATATTCAGTTCTCCAGGCACCATTTGTTCAATAGGCCACTCTCTCCCAGTTGAGAGGGTTTGGCGGCTTTATCGAATATTATATGGCTATATATGTGTGGTTCTATATCAGAGCTTTCAGTTCGATTCCATTGGTCTGTGTGTCTCTCCTTATGCCAATACCATGCTGTTTTCACTACTGGAGCTTCGTAGTATGTTTTGAAGTCAGGTAGTATGATTCCTCCAATTTCGTTTTTCTTTTTCAATATGTCTTTGGCTATTCAGGGTCTCTTTCCTTTCCAAATAAATTTCATAATTAGTTTTTCTAGTTCCTTAAACAAGGCTGTGTTGATTTTTATTGGGATTGCATTGAATATGTAAATCAGTTTTGGTAGGATAAAATCTTAATAATATTCAGTCTTCCTATCCATGAACAAGGAATATTCTTCCATTTATTTAGGTGTTCTTTGATTTCTTTGAACAGTCTTATATAGTTCTCGGTATATAAGTTTTTTACCTCTTTAGTTAAATTTATTCCTAAGTATTTGATTTTTTAATTTACTATTGTGAATGGTATTTGTTTCTTGATTTCCTCCTGATATTGCTCATTATTGTTGTGCAGAAATGCTACTGATTTTTGCGCATTGATCATATAACCTGCGACTTTACTAAACTCATTTATGAGTTCTAGAAGCTTTGTTGTAGATGTCTCAGGGTTTTCTATGTATAGGATCATGTCATCTGCAAATAATGAAATTTTGACTTCTTCCTTTCCAATTTGAATGCCTTTTATATCTGGTTCTTGCCTCAGTGCTCGAGCAAGTACTTCTAAGACAATGTTAAATAGGAGCGGACAATGGGCATCCTTGTCTTGTTCCTGAGTTTAGAGGGAAGGATTTTAGGGTTTCTCCATTGTAAACAATGTTGGCTTTAGGTTTTTCGTATATACTCTTTATCATGTTCAAAAAATTTGCTTGTATTCCAATCTTTTGGAGTGTTTTTATCAAGAAAGTGTGCTGTATTTTGTCAAATGCTTTTCTGAATCTATAGATATAATCATGCAATTTTTTTCCTTCAATCTGTTTATATGGTTTATTACATTGATTGATTTTCTTATGTTGAACCATCCTTGCACACCTGGAATAAATTCCATTTGGTCGTGGTGTATAATTCATTTAATGTGTTGTTTATTATGAATATCAAGTATTTTGTTAACTATTTTTGCATCTAGGTTCATTAGAGAAATTGGTCTGTAATTTTCCTTTCTTGTGGTGTCTTTGTTTGGCTTTGGTACTTGGGTAATGTTAGCATCATAGAAGGAGTTCGGCAATGTTCCTTTGTTTCGATTTTTTGGAATAGTTTCAGCAGGATTGGTGTCAGTTCTTTCCGGAATGTTTTGTAGAATTCACCTGTGAAGCCGTCTGGCACTGGGCTTTTCTTAGTTGGGAGATTTTAATGACTGATTCTATCTCTCTGCATGTGATTGGTTTGTTAAGATCATCAATTTCTTCTTTCGTCAATATGGGTTGCTTATGTGTTTCTAGGAATTTGTTCATTTCCTCTGAATTGTCATTTTTGTTGGAATATACTTTTTCAAAGTATCCTCTTAGGATAGTCCTTATTTCTGTGGGATCAGTGGTGATATCTCCTTTCTCCTTTCTTATTTTGTGTATTTGCATCTTCTCTCTTTTTTTCTTTGTTTGTCTCACTAAAGGTTTGTCAATTTTGTTGATCTTCTCAAAAAACCAGCTCTTGGTCTTGTTTACTTTTCAAGTGCTTTCTTATTTTCTATTTCATTTTGTTCTGCTCTTATCGTTCTTATTTCCCTCCTTCTTCTTCCTGTTGGGTTACTTTGTTGTTGTTTTTCTAATTCCTTCAAATGTGCAGTGAGTTCTTCAATTTTTGCTCTTTCTTTTTTTTTGATATATGAATTTATGGCTATAAATTTCCCTCTCAGTACTGCTTTTGCTGCATCCCATAAATTTTGGTATGTTGTGTTATCATTATCATTTGTTTCAAGGTAGTCATTGATTTCTTTTGAGATTTCCTCTTTGACCCACTGTTTTTCTAAGAGTGTACTGTTTAATTTCCAAATCGTGGTGTGAAACCTGGGCCCCTGTCCCTTGCAAATTTCCTGGTTGACTCCACTGTGGTCAGAGATATTGTTTTGTATGATTTCAATCTTTCTGAATTCAGTCAGCCTTTCTTTATGGCCTAGCATATGGTCTATCTTGGAGAATGATCCACGTGCTCTTGAGAAAAATGTATATCCTGCTGTGTTTGGGTGTAATGATCTATATATGTCTATTAGATCCAGCTCCTCTAATATACTGTTCAAACGTTTTGTTTCTTTAGTGATTCTCTTTTGAGATTTTCTGTCCAAGGTAGATAGAGGTGTATTAAAATCCCCCACTATAATTGTAGATGCATCTATTTTTTCACTTAGTTTTTCCAGCGTTTGCCTCACGTATTTAGAGGCACCCTTGTTAGGAGCATAAATATTTATGATTGTTCGATCTTCTTGACAGATTTTCCCTTTCACTAAAATGTAGTATCCTTGTCTCTCACAATTGTTTCACATTTAAAGTCTATTTTGTCTGATATTAATATAGCTACTCCTGCTTTTTTTTGGTTATTGTTTGCTTGTATGATTGTTTTCCAGCCATTCACTTTCAATCTCCATGTATCTCTGGGTGTAAGATGTGTCCCTTGTAGACAGCATACAGATGGGTCATATTTCCTTATCCAATGTCCCAGTCTGAATCGCTTTATAGGTGAGTTTAATCTTTTGACATTCAGTGTTATTTCTTTCAAGGAATTATTTGTGTTAGCCATATTTTGATTGGATTTGTGTTTGTCATATTTTGTTTGTATTTTTTTCCTTCTATTTTTGTCTTTTTTTGTTGCTCTTATACTCCCTCCAACTCTGCCTGTCCTGTTTTTTCCTTTCTTCCTGCAGAACTCCCTTTAGAATTTCTTGTAGGGGAGGTTTCTTGTTGGTATACTCTTTCAGTTTCTGTTTATCTGTGAATATTTTGAACTCTCCATCATATTTGAATGCTCGTTTAGCTGGATAGAGTATTCTTGGTTGGAATTTTTTTTCCTTTAGTACCTTGACTATATCCTACCACTGCCTTCTTGCCTCCATGATTTCAGATGAGAAATCAGCACTTAATCTTATGGAGCTTCCCTTGTATGTGATGGTTTTCTTTTCTATTGCTGCTTTTAGGATTTTCTCTTTGTCTTGAGCATTGGATAATTTGACAAGTATATGTCTTGGGGTGGGCCTGTTGGGTTTTATGACTAGTGGAGTGCGCTGTGCTTCTTGGATATGTACATCTGTCTCTTTCAGTAGATTTGGGAAGTTTTCAGCCGTTATTTCCTGCAGCACTCCTTCTGACCCCTTTCCCTTCTCTTCTCCTTCTGGAATGCCTATAATACATATGTTTGAGTGTTTTGCATTGTCATTCATGTCCCTAAGTCCTAGCTTGATTTTTTCTATCTTTTTATCGACCCCTTCTACTATCTGTTTGATTTCTGATGTACTGTCTTCCACATCACTAATTCTCTGCTCTTCCTCTTCTAGTCTGCTGATATTGGCTGCAAGTGTATTTTTTATTTCTTGAACTGAGGTGTTCATTCCCATCATATCTGTTATCTTTTTGCGTATGTCTGAACTTGCCCCTCCAAGTGTTGTCTTCATGTTGTTAACCTCTTTCGTTATTTCATCAAATTTGTCGGTGATAAATATTCTGAAATCTTTCATTGCTTGTGCGAAGTTCTGCTCCCCTTCCTGATTTTTGGTTTGTTGATTGGATTCAGCCATGTTTCCTGATAACTGGTTTGGTTTGTAGATTTTTGTTGCTGTCTGGTTATCATTTTATCTTGACGGGTTTAATCAGTTCCTTAGCTTCTTTGTCTACTCTTGGAGATTAATTAGCTGTTGTTTTTGCATAAGTGTTATATCTTCTCTTTGTCACTTTGTTCTTCTTATTCTAATTTCTTGTTTCTGGTTAAGTTCACTTTAAATGAAAGTATTAGTGCCAGGGAAAGGCAATTGTGTAAGCAAGGAAAAAGTGTAAAGTAGTATTGGTGATATATGTTAACATAGCAAGAATATGAGATCTGGGAGGATGGAGGTTAGATTCATGTAAATTGTGTAGAGTTATAGCAGTGGGTAGTGTACCTATTATGAGGTAGATAACTGAATATGGGAGGAATATGGTATGAGCTAAAAAGCTATTGCTTTCATGAGAGAGGGAAAAAGAAAAGAAAGTTAATAGTTTCAAGAGTGGATAACAGAAAGAAAACAAAACAAAGTTATTAGAAATTAAGAGTTAGACACTTTGAGGATCAAAGAAAGGGAGGTGGGAGGTGGAATATAGGAGAGACAGTAGATTATGGCGGATATCAAGATGTAGGGGAAAGGGGATAGTGTAGGTAGCCTAAATCAGTTCACACAGAAACGAGGCAGTGGAGGATGAGAAAACCCAGCAAATGTGAGGTGTTCCCTGCTGCACCTATTGTATAATTGAGTTAAAATAAAATAAGTAGAAAATGAGGGACAAGAGAGAGAGAGAAAACAGAAAAAGAAAAGAAATAAAGAAAAAAGAGAAGAAAGGAAGAAAGAAAAAGGGGGTGCGCAAAGGGTGGGGAAGAGGTAGGGGAAAGAGAAAAACAGATATACACGAATCACAATCACAACACCAACTACAGCAACAACAAGAAAAAAACCCTAAATAACTGAATAAAAAAAAGACTTTGGGGGATACGCTGGGAGAAGAGACTAGGGGATAATTCAATATTAGCTATCAGGATATTAAAAAAAGTAAAAAAAATAAGATAAAATGAAAATAAAAACAAAACAAAATGAAATGATAAAGAAAAAACGCAAATGTTGTAGGCTAGGGCATTCAAGTACCTCATATGGACCTCAGGGCGTAATGGATTCAGGGGTGGAAAGTCTGAGATATTGAAGGCTCAAGAGGTATGAGACTCTGGGGTGTGGGCCACCAGAGTTTAGTTGATTCAGACCCAGCAACCTCAAATCTGGTCAACAAGAAGCCTAGGAGCCCCGCAGTGTAACACAGCCCTCAGGGATCCCCGCAGCTGGGTGCCAGCCCTATGGGGGAAGTCAGATCCGCAAACTCTATATTATGTCTGAACCCTGCAGTTCACTTACTCACTAGGGTTCATTTATGTGGGTATATCGTCAATTCAGCTTTTGGACAGCTCCCACCCTGTGTTCCCACAAAACGGCCACGTGAGGGCACCTCTACACCGCAGTCAATTTAATGACACAGATCCGAAGCCTGGCCTGTGGGTTGGACTCCAGTTGGAAATGCTGAAAACAGATTCCAAAACCGGAATTCCCAGGCTTCACAAAATATTCCCCACTCCGCGTCCAGACGTGTCCCCCTCCCTCGCCGCACCCTGTAACAACCTCCCAATTACGTCCCTTTATTGCCAACAATCTAATTCTGTTGCAGATCAGCAGCCGGGCTTGTGGGGGCAGGGCTCCAGGCGGAAGTGCTATTATTTGTGTCCCCAATCAAAAATTCCCCCGCTTCACAACAAAACACCGTCTCTCTCCCCAAATCGATCCGCAAAGGCGTCCCATCCCATCAACCCTCCAACAGCCCGCCCAGGACTCGTGAACTCCCCAGCACCGCAGAGCCACCAAAAAGCGGAGCCGCTGCGCCGATACCGCGGCTCCACCCACCCCCAAAGAGGAAGCAACCCGTGTGCAGGTCTCACCTCCGGGCAATAGAACCTAAATTATATCTTATAGACCAATCCTCTCCATTACCTTTCCACCAAATTGATGTCCAGACACTTCCTGCCCTGCAAAAATCCTGAAAAAGCCCAGTCTCGGAGAACCTCCAGCCACCTCTTCCCAGGAGAGACCGCAAGGTAAGTTCACTCAGCCACCATCTTGCTTCCTCTTACCATTTATTTAATATTCTTTCATTTCCTCATTGTTTATAACACCACTTTGTAATTGTTCATCATTTCAATGAATTTGTTTATGATTTGTCTGATTCATTAATATGTCTATTTTGGCTAAAGACAATTTCATACTTTTGTGATAAACACAACTTAATTATGAATTTTCAAATATCCCATATTTACTCTTCTTTTAACTATCTTGCTCTATTAGGCTTTGTGTAAAACATGGTGTAGCAGTTTGTATAGTCCTGAATTCCAAAAATAAACATTGGATTATGTTTGTAAACTGGTCTTGACTTGGGTATGATTAAATTATGATTAGGACTTTGATTGGCCATATCATTAGGGCTTTAATTCCTCACCCATTGGTAAATGGGGTCTCACAGATAAAAGGCATGGCAAAGGATAGAGTTGGAGTTTTGATGATGGAGATTTGAACTGGATCCCAGGGTGTGAACACACAGGAGATAAACACAAAGAATAGAGATGACTCCATACACATTGTAGAAGCCCCAGGGAAATAGACAGAAACATTGGCCACTCCACAAGGCCTGGTCTATATCTGGCCTTGTGGAGTGAGTACAGCAGCTGAGCCCAGAGGAAAATGCAACCTTGGGAAGAGAGGAACACTCAGCCCAGAGAGAAGCAAGTCCTGGGAAGAAAGGAACCAAAGCCCAAACATTGGCAGCTATCTTACTACAACACATGGCTAAAGACTTTGTTGAGGGAAGTAACTTATGTTTTATGGCCTTGTAATTGTAAGCTTCTACCCCCCTGTGTGATGTTATGTATGTTTATTTTGTAAATTCACAGTCTTTACTATACACTTATTATTTATGTGTGTTCATGTATAAATGATATACTTCAATTTAAAAAAAAAACAATTTCTGATATTTTGCATCAGTTCCCCTCTGGCTGACTAATACACATGGGTAGTTTCATTTCCAATATAAACCGGGGATTTTCATTGACAATAGAAATCTAATTTTATTTGTATGTCTAAACACAGTAAAAACCACAATCTAGTGTTTGCAATGTGTATCAGTTTCCAATGCTGCTTTAAGAAATTACCACAATTTGTTGTATAAAGTAGCTCAAATATATTACCTCTCAGTTCTGGAGGTAAGAAATACAAAATGGACTGAACAGTCTAAAATTATCTTGTTGGAAGGGATATGTCCTTTACCAGGCTCTACGGAAATATCTGTTTTGGTTACATTTTCCAGATTCTAGAGGATGCCCCCAACACTGAGCTCAATGGCCTCTTCTATCTCAAAAGTCAGTAATGGATGGTCAAGGTATTCTCTTATTGCATCCTTCTGAAACTGCATTTATACCATTCTCCTCAGCATTTTAGGTTCCCTGTGATTATAGTGGCCTGCACAGATATTGCAAGATACTATCCCTAGTTTATGCTCAGTTTATCTCAATCAGCTATTCCATTGCCCTTGTGCTGGTAGCCTAACATACTCCCACATTCCAGAAACTAAGACTTGATATACTGAGTTACCATTATTCTGTTTTCCATAGTATGTGAGGAAATATTGGCCAACTTGATGCAAACTGGAGTCTTTTAGATGGGTCTTATAGGAACCCTTAGTTTCCTAACTTAAGGTACTCAAAACGATGTTGAGCAAAATAAATCAGATACAAATTAATATACATTATATTATTTCTTATATCCAAAATTGTATCATAATTATAGTTAATATCACTAAAGTGTATGCATTAAAATGCTTGAAATGGGAAATATTGGATAGGGTGGATGGAGAGATGACAGAATCTCATAAAAAACACACACAAAAAAGTAGTCTGAGCTCTTAGAAATTCAGATGATGACCCCATTGAAGGGAATGATGATTAGATTTGGGCACAGAGGTATCTTTTAAATCTCATCATGTTCTAGTGTTTGGCTTCAGTTCTGGCTATGTGGAATATATTCAGGATTTGAAAGCTTGCTCAGCTTATGATATGGCATTTTTCCATAGGTAAGCTATATTTCATTAAAAGGTTCTGTTCACAAAATCCATCTTTCACTCCATTTGGAGCATATCCTTGCTTCTTCTCCAAATCTTCTGTTTGTCATGTGGATTTGGTATCTGGAAGTACAATTGATATTTGTGACCTTGATGATGGAAACGACATGATAAGATTGTCAAGGATAGCATTATCAAGGAGATGCTGGAAGAGGCCTGGACACCCTAACCCTAGCTCTGAGATGTGTGGATTAATAAAGGCTTTATTTCTATAAACCACAATTTTGTCTGAGCTTTCTTTAAATTGAAGTTAACTGCCATCTCTGACTAAATTCACAATTCATAACATAGGATAGATGATTTTTTACACTTTCATCAGTTTTAAAATACTGACATTAGGTTATAAAATGATTATATCCATGACTTCTTAATGAAAATAATGATATTTTACTGAATTTTAACCTTTGGTGATATCTACACTTGAATAAATCCCTTGACAAAATATAAGACCTCAGAGGAGAGCTACTAAGAGAATAGTCCAAGGATATGCCATAGCTGAATGTCATAAAGAACAAGCAATGTATTTTCTGACTAATGTAGGAAAAAGTGTCCATGAAACCAATGTTCAAATTCACCAAAAGCTGACAGAGGTACAGGAACATACTGTCATTCCATCTCTGTTGATAACGTGTAGTGAGCAGAGACAACCATCTCTACTCAATCACCATCTCAACTCAATCCTCAAGTTCAGGATGGGGACAAGACTTTCCAAAAGAAGGGACCTAATTCCTCAAAATGACATTCTTTTTCCCATTCATGATTCTCTGTTGTCTCTTTGCATTTTAAAACGTTTCAGCTATGAGTAGGATCTAACAACCTTAACTATAAGTACTAGAATGGAAAATTTGAAGACTATAATAAAGAGCAAGTCAATCTAAGTAAAGTCTATATAGACATGAGGATATCAAGGGGGCAGCAGATAAGGAAGAAATTTCTAGCTCAGGGAATCAGTTAGCCAGACATGAATTCCCTGGCCTCAGTGAAGTACCTGGAAAGAAAAAAAAAAAAGATATTTTGTCTTTGCCTGAGAATGGTGAGCCATACAGAGGATCAGATAGAGAACATTTACATCTGGATATTCTTGATCTTTGAAGTAGAATTTCCATTGCTTTTCATTAAATGTATACTTTACCTCTCATTTTTTTTCCAAAAAACTCCATTCAAATCCTGAGCAGAGAGATGAAGAAACTCAATCTTCAAAATATCTCTTGAAATATGACAATATAACTAAATTATATTGAAATTTATACTCCCTGAAAACTTACTGAACAGATGACAACATTCCTCCAGCTTTCTCTGATGGCATATCTTTTGCAATGATACCATACCACTCCACCGATCAAGAGGTAGAGTCTCTTTCTCCAAATCTATATGGGGTTGGAAATGATGATGCTTATTATCTTTGACCAACAGAATATGGTGGTACTGTCAGTGGGCTTCAAGAGGCCTTCATGTGTTTCTGCAGTGCCTCATGGAATCATGCCTTAGCCATGTGATCTAGTCCAAGAATGTCTGTTGGAGGGTGAAAAGACATGTGGAGGAGAGGAAAGTTGTCCCACTTAAAGTCACCCTAGCCCAGCCTGCAGCCAATTGAACCAAGAATGAGAAAGCGTAAACAAGAAGAAACACAGCCACGATGACTTACAAATAATCATACACATGCAGAGTCAGATAGACCTAACACCTCCATACTGTAAGCTACCATAAAGTAATAAAACCATTATCATGAGCTGTTTATTTTGGAATGTCTCTTCATACAGCAACTGAAACCACAATCAATATAAACAGGCATGATGAGGGTGTTCAGATAAGTCTGCTGCTTCCTATTATTTGCATTCCTTTAATTGTTTGAAGAAATTTTCGACCAATTGTTACCAAAGTTCACTTCAAATACTTGTACATAAAAGGGCCACAAATAATGTTTCTTTACAAATATATAGGAGAGTTTGAAGGACATAGATCTTTATGTGGGCCTAAGTCGTGACCCTGCATCAGAACCGTTCATTACCAGATGTGATTGTAGACAGGAATCAAAACTCTAGTATCATTCATCTTTGATAATGGAGATTGATGACCAAATTTGCAAGTAGTGAGATAAAGGGGTGATAGAGTAAATACATAATTTATTCTTTCACCAACCCTTTAGTGATTTCACATCATTTAATTAAAGGGCAAATATTTTCTTTAGAGGAGTAAAATGAGACTTATTTGTAGCCATCACTAGAAGTTTACAAACTGAAGTGGGAATAAAACTCCCCAAAATAATGTAGAATAACCAGCAGAGTGGGGAACCCCAATGAACATAAACTCCCCTAATTATGGGCACTAGGATTCCAAGCTTCAATGAGCACAAATATATCATTAAAATTAAATCTCTTACATCACATCTCTTCTTCCCACTCCCTACCCCCAGCAGCCACCATGGCCACTTTCTCCACATCAATGCCACATTTTCTTCAATTACTAATCACAATAGTTCATGAATAGAATATCAGTAAGTCCACTCCTATCCATACTCTGTTCCTCCATCCTGTGGACCTTAGAATGTTTGTGTCCACTCCACATCTATATCAAAAGGGGGCTTAGATTCCACATGGATGCTGGATGCAATTCCTATGCTCTCAGTTGCAGGCAGCTTTGGCTCCCTGTTGTGGTGTTTGACCTCCTTCACCTCCATGTTAGGTGAGTGGGGTAAGTCCAATAAACCAGAGTGTAGGAGTTGCAAGTCTGTTGAGGCTCAGGGCCTGGCTATCACATGGTCAGTCCAGAGATTCAGGTCCCCATGTTATACCCTAAACCCCAGCAGTAACTAGAGATGCGGTAAAAGTAACAGGAGAGACTTGTGGACAAAGATCACATCTAAGTCCAGCTCCATCACAAAGAAACACAAACTCCAAAGTAGGACCAACTGACATGACATTGAACTCCATCTGCCATGACCATAGAATCTGTGGGTCTCTGTAGCCCTCAGAAGAATCAATACCTGGGGTTGTATATACTTTATCTGTCTCTGGGGCTCTGCTGAGGTGTGCATAAGGGCAACCCCTCTGATAACCTCCCAGCTCTTATGGAGACTCACAGCCATATAAACTCATTTGTCCTTTCCATTTCCCTCTTTTATTCAGGTCAAAAAGCATTTTTAACTCCTGGTATTATATGTAGACTGAGATATTCTGCTGGTCCAAGTTGACCCTTTTATTCAAGTTCATTTTGCACACTTTTTTTGAGTGCACAAGTTTCACTGTCAAGGACAGACAATGTTACATCATGCACAAGTCTCAATAAATTAAAAATATTGGAAACCTACAGTGTGCATTATCTGACCAGAGTAGATGGATAAATATACATATTGTGAATGGCTGAATGTGGTTTCACAGGAAATTTTAATGATCAGAAAAAGAGAAGGAGGTAAAAGTTAAAAATGGAGTGAGCAGATATAACTCAATTGGTTGAGCACCTGCTCCCCATGTACATGATCCCAGGTTCTATCCCCAATACCTCCTAAAAACACAACAAACAACACAAAATAAACAACTTATCTGAGGAGCAGATGACAACTATAGCTCAGTGGTTGCATGCTTGCTGTCCATTTTAAGGTCCTGGGTTCGATTCTCAGTACCTCCTAAAATATTTTGTGCAATGTGTAGATTTCATCCAGTTTCAACCACGATGCTGGACATAAACTTCCCTCATCCTTAGTAGAATAGCCAGAAAGTTTCATGAACCATCAGGCAGGGACCATTGCCCTTATGCATCAGGAAGCAACTACAGAAGAATTACTAAGGGGGTGGGGAATAAATTTCCTACTGATGTGGCCCAATCATAGCACTAATCATAATTTAATCATGTCCAGGTACAGAACAGTTTACAAACATAATCCAATATCTAATTTTGGAATTCATAAATCATATCAAAATACCACAGGTACATTTGTTACAATTGATTAACATATTTGGAGCTTTGCTGATAAGTGTGGATTAAAGTTTACATTATAGTTTATACTCTATGCTGCACAATTTTGTAGGTTATTACAAATTATATATTGGTCTGTTTCCATCATTGCAACATCATTCAGGCAATTCCAAGTTCCTAAAAATTCTCCACAATGGACAGAGTTTTTCCTTTCCTTCCCCTCAGATTCTTAGGTGGCCACTGCCTCCACATCAATGATAAAATTATTCCATTGCTAGGAAAACAATAAGTCTATAGTAGAATGATGGTAAATCCACTCTAGTCCAACTTTCATTTCCCAATTCTCAGCATTATGGGAGTGGATGCATACTCCACCTCTAATTTAGAAGGGGCTAATATCCCTCTCAATTGATGTGATTATCCTGCTTGCAGTTGTAGACTCTACATTTTGTTTCGAGATGACCATCATATCTTGTTAATTTTTCTGGGTAAGTCAAATAAACAGGATAGTAGATATTTCAATTCTGTTGAGATTCAGGGGCCAAATGGCACATGGACCACCCAAAGATTTAATTCTCTTGGACATACACCTTTCAAGTCTAGTATTAACTATAGGTTCAGATAGAAGGGGCAGAATAGCCATATGAAGGGAAACCACAGATGATTCCAACTCTGTCACACTAGGGATAATAAATGCCAAGGTAGGGCCCACTGGCAGGTGCCAAACCCCTGAGCTGTCTCCCCTGCCCATAGTGTCTGGATGTTTCCAGAGTCTTCTGGAACACTGCTATTTCAGGCCACAGTCTGACATGTCAATGAGATAGTGTGGAATACAGGGGACTCCCATATACCCAACATCCTTCCCCTTTTAACCATTCTCATATTAATAACAGTTTATATATGAATGGTATATTTCTTACAACTGATATAGAAATACTGAAATATTTTAAACTATAAACTACAGCATAGACTATAATCCATGTTGTGTACCTATGCTCCAAAATGCACTCATCAAATTCAATACATATACCACAGTAATGAAAGCAGTTGTTGATGTGAGAGTAGTGGGAGTTTGGGATATATGGGAACCTCTTATATTTTTTAATGTGTCATTTTGTGTGATCTATGTATATTTAAAATTTTTTTAAATAAAAATAGAAATAGTGAAACACAGCTACTAATCATACTCAGTGGTTTACATTATGGTTTAAATTTTAGACCCTGCATTTTTATAAATTTTGATGTTATTTAAAATGGCTTGTGTCCTTCATTGCAAAATCACTTCCATTGCCCACTAACTATCCTTGCTTCCATCTATTCCATTCCTCCATTCCCCTCTACATGCGTCACAGCGACCATCAGGCTTCACTCCTTAGATGACAAGATGCAAAGTTACTTGCATCAGCACTGAGGTCTTGACACATTTGTTTGTCCTACCCTATTAGGAACTACCTATGTTCTTAAGAGATTCCTGCCCCTCTGTTTGAGAACATATCATTCCTCTCAAGGATGGTATTCCAAATCCTTCTTGCTCATTATGTGGATCTCTATCCACTGATACAACACATTATTACAAATTGATCATTCACACTTTCCCTAGAAGACTGCAACAGGTGACCTTGTCTCGAATGTCCACCCCCATTCACCACCTTAAACCAGTAAATTTCCTTGTTACATTGTCATAAAAGCTTTCACAATTTTGTACTTTCAACCACACACATGCCAATCCCCAGTGTTGACCTGGTCCCTCCCCCAACCATTCCTCCACACAGTTCCATGAACTGTGCTTTGGGTGTGAAGTTCATAAAACCATGCACTATTAAAAGATTCTGTAGATGCTTGCCCACATTATCTGCCAATGTCTTATGGTCTTGGCTTTTATATTTAGATCTTTGATCCATATTGAGGTTATTTTTGTATGAGATGTGAGATGTTGTTCCTCTCTCATACTTTTGGATATGGATATCCAGTTCTCCAAGCGGCATTTATTGAAGAGGCCATTCTCTCCCATTTGCTTGGATGCTGTGGTGAATATCAGAAGACTGTATATGCAAGGAACAATATCAGAACTCTCAATTCAGTTCCATTTGTCGGTATGTCTATCTATTCTTGTGTCAATAACATGCAGTTTTGACCACTGAAGCTTTGTAGTATGTTTAAAGGAAGATAGTGTGGTTTCTCCAATTTCATTTTTCTCCTTCAATACCTTTGGCTATTTGGAGCCTCTTGCACTTCCAAATAAATTTCATAGTTAGGTTTTCCAATTCAGTAATACAAAAACTGTATTGAATTTTATTGAGATTGAAGTATATCTATAGATCTGTATGAGCAGGATATACACCTTAATGATGTTTAGTCTTCATACCCATGAACAAGGAATATTCTTCCATTTATTTAAGTCTCCTTTCAATTCCTTGTACAGCTTGGTGTAGTTTCTTTTTGTAAGTCATTTACATCTTTAGTTAATTTTATCCCTGGGTATTTGCTTGTTTTAGTTACTATTGTAAAAGTTTTTTCTTGATTTCCACCTCCGATTGCTCATTATTGTTGTACAGAATTGTTACCGACTTTTGTGCATTGAACTTGTAACCTGTGAGTCATTTATAAGTTCTAGAAACTTTGTTGTAGATTTCTCAGGACTTTGTATGTATGGTACCATGTTGTTTGCAAATAGTGAAATTTTTATTTCTTCCTTTCCAATTTGGATGCCTTTTATAGCTTTTTCTTGCCTAAATGCTCAAGCAAGCAAATACTTTTACCACAGTTTTAAAGAGGAACAGACATAGTGGGAACCCTTGTCTTGTTTTGAATATTAGAGGAAAAGCTTTTAGGAATTCACCATTTTATATGACATTATCTGTGTTTTTTTCATACTTACCCTTATCATGTTCAGAATGTTTCTTTCTATTCCTATCTTTTGCAGTGTTTTTATCAGGAAAGGGTGCTGTATTTTGTCATATGCTTTTTAGGCACTTACAGAGATGATCATCTCATTTTTTTTTCTTGCAATTTCTTTAAGTGGTATACTACATTGATTTTCTTATGTTGAACCACTTTTGTATGCCCTTGATGAAACCTACTTGATCATGGTGTGTAATTCATTTGATGTGCTGTTGAGTATGGTTTGAAAGTATTTTACAAGGGATTTTAGTATCTAGGTTCATTAGAGAGATTGGTCTGTACTTCAACTTTCATGTGTCAAGATTTTTGGCTTTGGTATTAGGGTAATGTTGGCATCACTGAATGATTTAGGCAAAGTTCCTTCTAATTCAATTTTTTGGAAGAGTTTAAGCAGGTATTGTATTAGTTCTTTCCAGAACTTTTGGAAGAATTCACCTGTGAAACCGTTTGATTTTGGGCTCTTCTTAGTTGGGAGGTTTTGAATGACTGATTCTGTCTCTTTTTTTGTGATCGTTCTATTGAGTTCATCTTGAAGAACCAGCTTTCAGTTTTGTTTATTTTTTCTAGTGCTTTCTTTTTTTTTCTATTTCATTTAGTTCCACTCTAAATGTTGTTATTTCCTTCTTTCTACTTCCCTTGAGGTTAGTTTATCATTTTTTTTTAATTTCTCCAGTTGTGCATTTATGATTTGGATTTTACCCCTTTCTTCTTTTTTATATATGAATTTATGATACGAGATTCCTTGTCAGTTCAGATTTTGCTGAATCACACAGGTTTAGATATATTATGTTGTCATTGTCATGTGTGTCAAAGTGGTTACTGATTTATTTTGGGATTTCCTGCTTGACCCACCTTTTGTCTAAGAGGGGGTTGTTCAACTTACCTATCTTTGTGCCTAATGTGGTTCTCTGGGCCATACCAATTTCCAGCTTCATTCCATTGTGTTCAGATAAATTACTTTGTATAATTTCAATCATTCCTAATTCATTGAGAATTTTCCTGTGGCCTAGCATGTGTTCTATTTTGGAGAATGATCCATGGGGACTCGATAAGACTGTATTTTCCACTGTGTTTGGGTGTAGTGTTCTGCATATATCTATAAGGTCCAGGTCCTCCAATGTATTTTTCAAAGTCTTTGTTTCTTTATTTATTCTCTGTTGAGATATTCTGTCTAATGGTGATAATGTTATATTAAGTTCCCCCACTATAATTTTAAAGGCATCTATTTCTACACTTAATTTTTCCAGTGTTTGCTTCATGTATTTTGAGATGCCATGGTTAGGTGCATAAATGTTTAGTACTGTTCTTTCTTCTTGAAAGATGCCCCTGTACTAATATATACTGTCTGTCTTTGTCTCTTACAATAGTTTTGCATTTAAAGTTTATTTTGTCTGATATTGGTACAGCTATTCTTACCCTTTTTTGGTTATTCTTTGCTTGAAAGATTGTTTTCCAGCCATTCACTTTCAGCCTCTTTGAATCCTTGGGTCTAAAGTCAGTTTCTTGCAGACTGCATACAGATGGGTCATATTTCCTAATCCATTCTCCCAATTGGTGTCCCTTGACTGATGTGTTGAATCCATTAACAATGTTATTACTCTCAAGGAATTACTCATATTAACCATATTTTTTCTGGATTTATGTATGCTATAAATTTACTTCTCTTTTTGTCTTTTTAGTTTTCTTACACTATCCTCCAACTCTTTCTCCCCTGTTTCTCCATTTCAACCTGCAGAACCCTTTGTAGTATTTCTTGAAGGGTAGGTTTCTTATTAGCATACTCTCTTTTTTTTTTTATTGATCTTGTAAAAATATTACATAAAAAAAAATATGAGGTCCCATTCAAACCCACGACCCCCACCCCACCACTCCCCCCCCCCCCAGCAACATTCACTCCCATCATCATGACACATCCATCGCATTTGGTAAGTACATCTCTGGGCATCTCTGCACCTCATGGTCAATGGTCCACATCATGGCCCATACTCTCCCCCATTCCACCCAGTGGGCCCTGGGTGGATTTACAATGTCCGGTGATTACCCCTGAAGCACCATCCAGGGCAACTCCAAGTCCGAAAGCCACCTCCACATCTCATCTCTTCCTGCCATTCCCCATACCCATCAGCCACCATGTCCACTTTTCCCACTCCAATGCCACCTTTTCTCTGTGGACCTTGGATTGGTTGTGTCCGTTGCACCTCTATGTCAAGAGGAGGCTCAGATTCCACATGGATACTGGATGCAATCCTCCTGCTTTTGGTTGTAGGCTCTCTAGGCTCCATGGTGTGGTGGTTGTCCTTCTTCAACTCCATCTTAGCTTAGTGAGGGGAGTCCAATAAATCCGATTGTAGGAGCTGGGGTCTGTTGAGGCTCAGGGCCTGGCTATCATATTGTCAGTCCAGAGACTCAAATCCCCTAATTATATCTTAAACCCCAACACCAATTACAATTCCAGTAAAGTAGCATGAAAGTCTTATGAAAAGAGATCGCATCTGAGTCCAGTTTCATCACGCAGAAACACCAGCTCCAAAGAAGGGCCATCTGACATGGCAGTAACCCCATCTGCCATGACCATAGAACCCGTGGGTCTCTTTAGCCCTCCAAGGAACCAATACCTGGGGATTGTATCTACTTTTTCTGTCTCTTAGACTCTGCTCAGTTGTGCATAAGGGCAATCCTTCTGACAGCCTCCAGACTCTTTTTTAGAGACTCGTAGCCATATAAACTCATTTCTCCTTTCCTATTCCCTCTTACACTAGGTCAAATAGCATTTTAAAGTCATGTTATTATATGTAAACAGGGATATTCTGCTGATCCGCATCAAACCTTCAATTCAAGGTCATTTTCCAGTTGCATCATCAGTTGGTAGTTCATAGTGATCCCTCAGTGCTAGGGAGGCTCATCCCCGGTGTCATGTCCCATGCTGGGGGGAAGTCATTGCATTTACATGCTGAGTTTGCCTTCAAGAGTGGCCACATTTGAGTAACATGAAGGCTGTCAGGAGGAAATTCCCAGGCACAGTGCTACTCTAGGCCTTGTTCTTATTTAGGCATATAGGCTCACAAGCATAGTCATTAGAATCAGGGGCTCACTGTTGGACCCTCATTCCTTCCCGGTCCTTGCCGCTGCACCTGGGGGACTGCCGCTGCTCCCCTAGGAACCATGACAGAGCACCCCCGGCCAGGAACTCAGTACCCCCCCAGCTGTAGTTTTTAATTGTTGCCACTATGAGTATATCCAAGCATTATCATGCACCCTGGACATATGCCCTGTATAGCTCCCTGTCAGCCATATATCACCTGTCAAGAGTATCCTATACCAGTATTCCTCCACTGCCATTGTTGAACCACTCTGTGATCCAGAACTTCCTGAAAATTGAAGCCCAATATAATGTCAGGATCCCTTACTAGCAAAATGGCATATAGTGATGGGTTTAAAGGTTAGATATAGAATACGTGTTGATTTTGAAAAATTCTATATCTTATCTTTTTCTTTTTTTTTCCTTCCCCTAATTATTGAACTTCTCTACACAAGAGCCCTAGACCACAGCAATTCATATATACAATATATAGCACTCCCACACATCCACCACAAAACCTTTTCCCTTCCACAGCGAGACTCTTACAACCTATTCACATCATATTTACGTAAAGTGATGTACAGAGTCTGAGACAATAGCTTTCAAACAAGGTGACATCTGTGCTTACATTGTGGTGCATACTTTAGTATATACAGTTTTCTAAATTGTTAGTTAACCTATGTTGTACATTATGGTTTACATTATCAGTCTGTCGTCCCCTATATGTTTATGGTGTAATATTACATGTTTTATATCCATCCTTGTGTACTCTCACGAAACTGCTCTCTTATCCCACATTTACCTTGGTTCCACACATTTAACATCCATTTTCCCATCCCCTTGGTGCCCACAGTGACAGCCAACCTCTGTTTCCCAAGGAGTCACGTCCAGAGATACTTGCAACAGTGTTCAGGGCCTAACTTGCTCAACTGCCCCAATGCCCTGGGAGCCACCCTTTCTCTCGAGAGATACAGTTTCCTCTATTTGATGGTATTAGTCCTCCCCAGGATGTGGGTCCACCCCCACTCTCACTAATTGGATCTCTACCCAATGGTACCACCCATTCTGGCAAAATGAGCATTCAGACATTCCCCAGGAGCCCGTCCTGCATCAGACCCTCCCCTCTGAGCATCCTAAACAGGTAACCCTCTTAATTATATTTTGATACTATTTTCTTAGGATTTTACTCTCAACCAACACCTGACACTCTCCTATGTTCGTATGCTACCCCTCACTCCCCCCACTTTTTGGGCAATATTACCCATCCTCCCGTCCACAGCCCCCCTCAAACCGGCAAAGCCCCAAACAAAGGCAACCCCTTCCGCCCATTTTAGCTCTTCTTTGTGTTCATACTTACCACCAGCTCATCATAAATTCCATCCCGGCAGACGTTGGCTCACATCCTTCCTCCACCCCCGGATTTCCTGTAAGCCTATCGTTCAGTCTCTAGCTCTCTGAGACAGCTTGCTTATTTCATATCATTGAGGTCATGTAGTATTTGTCCTTCAATGCCTGGGTTGCTTCACTCAACATAAGTTTCTCAAGATTCATCCATGTTATCATGTGTGTTTGTATTGTATTTGTTCTTACAGCCGAGTAGGTTTCCATTGTGTGTATATACCACATTTTATTGATCCACTCATCTCTTGATGGGCATTTGGGTTGATTCCAACTTTTGGCGATAGTGAACAATACTGCTATGAACATTGGTGTACATATATCGGTTTGTGTCCTTGTTTTCAGTTCTGCTGGGTATATACATTTTATTGATCCACTCATCTGTTGATGGGCATTTGGGTTGATTCCAACTTTTGGCGATAGTGAACAATGCTGCTATGAACATTGGTGTACATATATTGGTTTGTGTCCTTGTTTTCAGTTCTGCTGGGTATATACCCAGGAGTGGTATTGCTGGGTCATATGGCAAATCTATGTTTAGTTTTTTGAGAAACCGCCAAACAGTCCTCGAGAATGGTTGGAACCTTCTGCATTCCCACCAGAAGTGGATGAGTGTTCCCCTTTCTTCACATCCTCTCCAGCATTTGTGTTCTTCTGTTTTTTTCATAGCTGCTAATCTTATGGGAGTAAGATGGTATCTCATTGTAGTTTTGATTTGCATTTCCCTGATAGCTAGAGATTTGGAACATTTTTTCATGTGATTTTTGGCCATTTGTATTTCTTCTTTGGAGAAGTGTCTGTTTAAATCTTTTTCCCATTTTTTAAATGGGTTGTTTATCTTTTTATTTTCAAGATATATGAGTTCTTTATATTTGCAAGTTATAAGTCTCTTATCAGATATATGGCTGCCAAATATTTTCTCCCACTGTGTGGGTTCCCTTTTTACTTTCTTGACAAACTCCTTTGAGGTGCAGAAGGCTTTAATTTTGAGGAAGTCCCATTTATCTATTAGTTCTTTTGCTGCTCGTGCTTTTGGTGTGATATTCATGAATCCATTTCCTATTACAAGGTCCTGTAGATGTTTCCCTATACTGCTTTCCTAGGTTTTTATGGTCTTGGCTCTTATATTTAGGTCTTTGATCCATCTTGAGTTGATCTTTGTATAAGGTGTGAGATGGTAATCCTCTTTCATTCTTCTACATATGGCTATCCAGTTCTCCAGGCATAATTTCTTGAATAGGCCACTCTCTCCCAGTTGAGAGGGTTTGGTGGTTTTATCGAATATTATATGGCTATATATGTGAGGTTCTATATCAGAGTTTTCAATTCGACTCCATTGGTCTGTGTGTCTCTCCTTATGCCAATACCATGATGTTTTCACTACTGTAGCTTTGTAGTATGTTTTGAATTCAGGTAGTGTGATTCCTCCAATTTCATTTTTCTTTTCCAATATTTCTTTGGCTATTCGGGGTCTCTTTCCTTTGCAAATAAATTTCATAGTTAGTTTTTCTAGTTCTTTAAAGAAAGCTGTGTTGATTTTTATTGGGATTGCATTGAATGTGTAGATCAGTTTTGGTAGGATAGACATCTTAATAATATTCAGTCTTCCTATCCATGAACAAGGAATATTCTTCCATTTATTTAGGTCTTCTTTGATTTCCTTGAACAGTCTTTTATAGTTCTCGGTGTATAAGTTTTTTACCTCTTTAGTTAAATTTCTTCCTAAGTATTTGTTTTTTTAATTTACTATTGTGAATGGTATTTGTTTCTTGATTTCCTCCTGATCTTGCTCATTATTGGTGTACAGAAATGCTACTGATTTTTGTGCATTGATCTTATACCCTGCGACTTTACTAAACTCATTTATGAGTTCTAGACACTTTGTTTTAGATCTCTCAGGGTTTTCTATGTATAGGATCATGTCACCTGCAAATAATAAAATTTTGACTTCTTCCTTTCCAATTTGAATGCCTTTTATATCTGGTTCTTGCCTCAGTGCTCGAGCAAGTACTTCTAAGACAATGTTAAATAGGAGCAGAGACAATGGGCATCCTTGTCTTGTTCCTGAGTTTAGAGGGAAGGATTTTAGGATTTCTCCATTGTAAACAATGTTGGCTTTAGGTTTTTCGTATATACTCTTTATCATGTTCAAAAAATTTCCTTGTAGTCTGATCTGTTGGAGTGGTTTTATCAAGAAAGTGTGCTGTATTTTGTCAAATGCTTTTTCTGCATCTATAGATATAATCATGTGATTTTTTTCCTTCAATCTGTTTATATGGTGTATTACATTGATTGATTTTCTTATGTTGAACCATCCTTGCATACCTGGAATAAATCCCAGTTGGTCGTGGTGTATAATTCGTTTAATGTGTTTTTGAATACGATTAGCAATTATTTTGTTAAGTAATTTTGCATCTAGGTCCATTAGAGAAATTGGTCTGTAAGTTTCCTTTCTTGTGGTGTCTTTGTTTGGCTTTGGTACTAGGGTAATGTTGGCATGATAGAAGGAGTTTGGCAATGTTCCTTCTGTTTCAATATTTTGGAATAGATTCAGCAAGATTGGTGTTAGTTCTTTCCGGAATGTTTTGTAGAATGCACCTGTGAAGCCGTCTGGCCCTGGGCTCTTTTTGGTTGGGAGATTTTGAATGACTGATTCTATCTCTCTGCTTATGATTGGTTTGTTAAGATCATCAATTTCTTCTTTCGTCAATATGGGTTGGTCATGTGTTTCTAGGAATTTGTCCATTTCCTCTAAATTGTCATTTTTGTTGGAATATAGTTTTTCAAAGTATCCTCTTATGATAGTCTTTATTTCTGTGGGGTCAGTGGTGATATCACCTTTCTCATTTCTTATTTTGTGTATTTGCATCTTCTCTCTTTTTTTCTTTGTTTGTCTCACAAAAGGTTTGTCAAATTTGTTGATCTTCTCAAAGAACCAGCTCTTGGTCTTGTTTATCTTTTCAAGTGCTTTCTTATTTTCTATTTCATTTAGTTCTGTTCTTATCTTTGTTATTTCCTTCCTTCTTCTTCCTGTTGGGTTACTTTGTTGTTGTTTTTCTAATTCCTTCAAATGTGCAGTGAGTTCTTCAATTTTTGCTCTTTCTTTTTTTTTGATATATGAATTTATGGCTATAAATTTCCCTCTCAGTACTGCTTTTGCTGCATCCCATAAATTTTGGTATGTTGTGTTATCATTATCATTTGTTTCAAGGTAGTCATTGATTTCTTTTGAGATTTCCTCTTTGACCCACTGTTTTTCTAAGAGTGTACTGTTTAATTTCCAAATCGTGGTGTGAAACCTGGGCCTCTGTCCCTTGCAAATTTCCAGGTTGACTCCACTGTGGTCAGAGATATTGTTTTATATGATTTCAATCTTTCTGAATTCATTCAGTCTTTCTTTGTGGCCTAGCAAATGGTTTATCTTGGAGAATGATCCTCGTACACTTGAGAAAAATGTATATCCTGCTGTGTTTGGGTGTAATGATCTATATATGTCTATTAGATCCAGCTCCTCTAATATACTGTTCAAATGTTTTGTTTCTTTAGTGATTCTATTTTGAGATGTTCTGTCCAAGGTAGATAGTGGTGTATTAAAATCCCCCACTGTAATTGTAGATGCATCTATTGTTTCACTTAGTTTTTCCAGCATTTGCCTCACGTATTTAGAGGCACTCTTTTTAGGAGCATAAATATTTATGATTGTTCGATCTTCTTGACAGATTTTCCCTTTCACTAAAATGTAGTATCCTTCTTTGTCTCTCACAATTGTTTCACATTTAAAGTCTATTTTGTCTGATATTAATATAGCTACTCCTGCCTTTTTTTGGTTATTGTTTGCTTGTATGATTGTTTTCCAGCCATTCACTTTCAATCTCCATGCGTCTCTGGGTCTAAGATGTGTCTTTTATACACAGCATACGGATGTGTCATATTTCCTTATCCAATGTCCCAGTCTGAATCGCTTTATAAGTGAGTTTAATCCATTGACATTCAGTGTTAGTACTTCCAAGGAATTATTTGTGTTAGGCATATTTTGATTGGATTTGTATGTGTCATATTTTGTTTGTATTTTTTTTCCTTCTATTTTTGTCCTTCTTGTTGCTCTTATACTCTCCTCCTACTCTGCCTGTCCTGTTTTTTCCTTTCTTCCTGCAGAACTCTCTTTAGAATTTCTTGAAGGGGAGGTTTCTTGTTGGTATACTCTTTCAGTTTCTGTTTATCTGTGAATATTTTGAACTCTCCATCATGTTTGAATGCTAGTTTAGTTGGACAGTGTATTCTTGGTTGGAAATTTTTTTCCTTTAGTACCTTGACTATATCATACCACTGCCTTCTTGCCTCCATGGTTTCAGATGAGAAATCAGCACTTAATCTTATAGCGCTTCCCTTGTATGATGGTTTTCTTTTCACTTGCTGCTTTTAGGATTGTCTCTTTGTCTTGAGCATTGGATAATTTGACAAGTATATGTCTTGGGGTGGACCTATTGGGGTTTATGACTAGTGGAGTGCACTGTGCTTCTTGGATATGTACTTCTGTCTCTTTCAGTAGATTTGGGAAGTTTTCTGCCATTATTTCCTGCAACACTCCTTCTGACCCCTTTCCCTTCTCTTCTCCTTCTGGAATGCCTATATTACGTATGTTTGAGCATTTTGCATTGTCATTTAGGTCCCTAAGTCCTAGCTGGACTTTTTCTATCTTTTTATTGACCCCTTCTACTATCTGTTTGATTTCTGATGTACTGTCTTCCACATCACTAATTCTCTGCTCTGCCTCTTCTAGTCTGCTGATATTTGCTGCAAGTGTATTTTTGATTTCTTGAACTGTGGTGTTCATTCCCATCCTATCTGTTATCTTTTTGTGTATGTCTGCAATTTCCCCTCCAAGTGTTGTCTTCATGTTGTTAACCTCTTTCATTACTTCATCAAATTTGTCGGTGATAAATATTCTAAGATCTTTCATTGCTTGTGCGAAGTTCTGCTCCCCTTCCTGATTTTTGGTTTGTTGATTGGATTCAGTCATGTTTTCCTGATTACTGGTTTGGTTTGTAGATTTTTGTTGCTGTCTGGTCATCATATTATCTTGACGGGTTTAATCAGTTCCTTAGCTTCTTTGTCTACTCTTGGAGATTAATTAGCTGTTGTTTTTGCATAAGTGTTATATCTTCTCTTTGTCACTTTGTTCTTCTTATTCTAATTTCTTGTTGCTGGTTAAGTTCACTTTAAAGGAAAGTATTAGTGCCGGGGAAAGGCAATTGTGTAAGCAAGGAAAGTGTAAAGAAGTATTGGTGATATATGTTAACAAAGCAAGAATATGAGATCTGGGATGATGGAAGTTAGATTCATGTAAATTGCATAGAGTTGTAGCAGTAGGTAGAGTACCTATTATGAGGT